>NC_061497.1:3941459-4036694 GCF_022539355.2 Hippoglossus stenolepis | reverse complement strand
TGACAAAAGTTTGGTAGTGATAGGACAATGCACACTGGAGTTATGACAACATGGTGTCCTGTGTGAAGGATGATCCTTCGCCGCACCTCAATGTTTACACGGTTTGAGGAAATGTCACAATTCTGACCATGGTCAAATGACTTGACTGAGCTCTTTTGAGCTGTATATTGTAAAGCAGCCAGGAGCAGTGCATCAAAGTATAAAACATGTCACTTCCTGTAGCCACCAGGGGGCGCTGTAATGATGAGTCAATATTGACACTTGGATCTGATCAGGGCGGGACTGTGAATGTGTGAATGAGGTTTGAAGCTGAAAGAACAATGCACAGAGGAGTTATAATAAATCCCTCTTTTCTGGCGAATCATCAAAATTATAAGCCATGCCACGGTCACACTGTGTGATGAAATCAAATATAACAAGGTAGTTTATATCTCACAATTCTGACCATGGTCCTTTGAATTGACTGAGCTCATTTGAGCTGTATATTGTAAAGAAGCCAGGAGCAGTATGTCACTTCCTGTCGCCATTTATGTATTTGTATTATTATCATTGTTTGTAAATTATTTTTGTCATCATTACTAATTTATTTCATGTCATTTGTGCATAATGTGTGTTGTTTTTTGGTTGTATTTGTCTGTATTTCAATGCCTTGATATTTTTACGAATAAAGTTTTCAATAAAGAAAGAAAAATGGGAAAAAACGATTCTAGGTTTCCTGCTAACAACGCCCTGCTTCCCAAACACTTCTGACCATGTTCTTGTAAGCTATTTTATTTAGGGACTTTATTGTTGAGGGTTGTTGGTTGGGACTCTTATTTTGAAAGGGGGTTTTAACGGAAGTGGGTTCTGGAAAGAGAGTTGTTGTGAAATGTGTCAGAGAATAAACCGGTGTGATGTCCCGAGTTCATGACCATCTCTCGTGTCCTTTTTCGGCTGAGGCCTGATATATAAGACAACCAAAACGCTCGGCTACATTGTTATAGCTTGTCTGATCTCATTTGAGTTGTATATTGTAAAGCAGCCAGGAGCAGTATGTCACTTCCTGTCGCCATTTCTGTATTTTTATTATTATCATTGTTTGTAAATTATTTTTGTCATCATTACTAATTTATTTCATGTCATTTGTGCATAATGTGCATTGTTATTTGGTTGTATTTGTCTTCATTTCAATGCCTTGATATTTTTACGAATAAAGTTTTCAATAAAGAAAAAAAACCGGGGGAAATCGATTCTTTGTTCCCTGCTAACGACGCCCTGCTTCCCGCCCCAACACCCCCCGCCCCGCATCGTCCCCCGCCACCACCACGAAGTTATCACGCGGCTTGGAGGTGGCGGTGGTTCTATGTGCGCATGCGCCGTCTCTGGAACTTTACCGCTTAATTCTCATTGTCTTCTCTTCAGCGTCGGTGGCAGGTGGAGGTAAGCTGGAGTATTTGTAGTGCTCTACTTTTGTAGTTGTCCTTTGTTTGATGTTGTATTTTGACATTTGCTGATGAAGGAATTAGTATGTCCATGTTAATGTGAACTTTGTTCTAGTTTGACAGAAGATGGCGGGACCTTAGCCCGACCAAGCTCCTTCCATCGATGATGAGAGAGTGGAAGAAGTGCGCGGGCACTCGAATCGCCAGTGTAAGTTATTAATACTGAATAAGTCATGATACTGAAAATATAAACGTTATCTGATGTGACTGTGGATATATATTTGTTTAGTAATGGTTTATTAAATTGTGATTGCGTGCAATGGCACATTCCAGTGAAAAACTAACTTCATCATAGTATTCTTAAATCCATATATACATATGTGTTTTGTATTTGTAGTATGCATGTATGGATGAAGCCGTCGGCCGGGAGGAGCTCTACCGGCTGAGCAATGACTCGCACAGCCAGGCAATGGAGTGCCTGGTGAGGAACGTGCGGCTCAGGAGGGCTGCTCAGCAGCAAGCTGCAGCCTTCAAGGCGCAGCTTGCTGCAATGAAGAGCAGCCTCACGAATGCCCTTCCAGCGAATTGGAGGTGCAGGCCTGTGGCTTAGCGATGATGGTAAGTGTCTTGATGTGCTTTGTGTCAAGTCAAGGATAAGATTGCATTGTGTATGATGTTTATTGTGTTAATTTATTGTGTGTGTGTTTTGGTTTCACTGCAGTATAGCAGGTTCGACTCTTTTTTAAATCCACCACACTGAACTGGTACCTTTGGTTGGAGTTTCCAACTAGTTGTTAGTCTTTAAATGAATATTTTTTTATATTAAAGATTGGATTTTGAAATTTCCCACATTAACTTTGTTAGTACTGTAAACATTTAATGGTTATTTCTTTTTAAACAGATCATTACTGTGACAAAAAAATTAATATAGTATCAAATATCATAATGAATGTTATCTTTTTTTTCATTTGTGCAGATGTGATGGAGGAGACAGAGGAGAAGGAGGAGAAGGAGGAAATAAATGTTAAAATGTGCATGTGTTTCGTGTGATTCTTGTTTTAGTACTCTGTTAAGTGTTATTTTGCTTAGATGTAGCTATTTTCATTTTAATATTGTAAGATCTTTGTATGCAGGGTGAAGAGATGGTCTACACTACACATATAATATGATTTCTTCTTAATGTAGTATTTTGTCCCAGAATGTGGTAGACAAATCTCTCATTTTGGTACATGATATGTTAATATTAGTATAGTTTTCTTCACTTCCATCAAATTAACATTTTAAGGCCATGTGGACTTTTTAGGAGGAAAGCCCATACATATTCCCAATGTAAGTGCTCCCAGAGCAGGGATTGAGAATTAGTTTTGTAAGAGTTGCTCTTAATTTAAAGAATGACTGTCTTTATGAAAATAACATTCAAAACATTAAATGTCATATGATCTCTTGTAAAGTATTATCTTAAATGTCATCATCTTTTACAGTCACTTTTTCATTCACAAAGTTGATTATATGAGTGAAATGCCAATTTATTGAAAGTTGGTCAGGTTGGTCATGGTAAGACCTGTCATGCTTTTTTTATGTCACTAGGTGGTAGTATTTAATCTTCACCAAGTATTTTCCCCAAATTGTAAAAATAATCAAATTAAGTTTATTCTTCCATTCTAAAGTGTTCAATTATTATTGTGCCTCTTTAGTATTTTTCTTTTCTGAACGATTAATGTAAGGCGTTCACGTTCACCTCCGCACAGTGACGCTGAGTAGTCACTTCCGGTTATATCTATGATTGAAAATAGAATCGCTCTTATTTTGACAACTTCCACTTTCTGGCTTGTTTTCGTTTGTGTGTTTTACCCATAGACTGTGGTTTTAACTTGATTCTACGATGCCTTGTATGTGAGTTGGACTGGACCATTCAGTGTGTGGTTTCGGATAGTCTATCCGTCAATAACAAAAACGAAACACACAATAAATTCATATCTGAAAATATAAGGTCAAAATTATTAATATGGCAATACATAATATTTCCGGTAATTGAAGTAATATGTTAATGTTCTTTTCACCCTTAGGTCTTTTGAATCATGTCGCACCCACAAATTTCCGATGCAATTTTTCTGATTGGTTGAATTGAGACTGGCACTGTAACTGCAGTGAGGAGGCCAAAGAGCTCTACACCTTCGGTTCTTTGAAGGTCTGAGGTATATTGAGCAGCTGAGAGAGAGATTGAGAGATTGAGAGAGATTGCGAAGATTGCACGAGATTGACCGAGAGATACAACCCTACATCGTTTTGACGAAAGGTTTTATCCAATCCAGGACTTGTTTTGGACACGGTGAGTTTATTCTATAAATTATTCAGTGTCATGAGGGCTAGCTTGTTGTATGCTAATGCCGTTAGCCGTGTAACAATATGCTAATGCCGTTAGCCGTGTAACAGTATGCTAATGCGTTAGCCGTGTAACAGTATGCTAACAATTTAGTAGCACCAAATGGCACTTACTTAAAAATACTTTGTGGTTGCTCTTTTGAAGAAATTGTACTACTCTATTCTTGTTGTTCTAAGGGTTTGTACCTCATGGTTGAATGCGCTTATTGTAGAGTCGCTTTGGATAAGCGTCAGCTAAATGAAATGTAATGCAAGAATTGGCAGTAACACCATTATACTAATGCCGTTAGCCGTGTAACAGTATGCATGTATAACTATCTGTTGACAAATGACTAACTAAACCTGGCCCTGGCTCACTGGCAGTTTCCTTATACTAATAATTTGACTGTAATTGTGTTGAGACTATGTGCTTAGAGGAGAGCTAATGGTGATGAGGCTGTATTTCACTTATAGTGAGTGTTACTGGCATGTATTGATTTTGGCTTTCAATTGTTTATGGCGATTACAAACGTTATTTACAACTACTAGTTTGAAAAATAGCTGTGATTTAGATGTTTGCTTGTCTAAGTGGTGACTTCCAGTAAATCGCATTGTGTTTGGTTGAAACCGGAAACGAGGTATGGCCTAGTGGGTGGACGCCATGAAGCCTAAGTGTTACAAGCCAAGTTAGGGCTTCATGTAACAGCTCGTCCCTGCATGTTTAGAATAGTGGCTGAAAACATCTAAATGTGCGCTGTTTATTGGCGCGTTTTAATAGACCTTGCTTGTAAAGATATTCCAGAGCAGGCCTTAAAGGGCGTGGTAGGCGTGTGCTGTGTGAGTATGGGGAAGCACACGTGTGAAACACATGTGGGTGGTGCAGCTGTGTGTGTGGTGGTGGAAGTGGTGAAATGACTGTGTGAACATAAATTAATGTGGATGAATAATTTGATCATATGGTTTAAATAGTGTTTGGAAACACTGATAAGGATTAAGGGGGTAAAATGAGCCCCTTTTTTACATTTCATGATTTACCTCGATTAATAATAATTGATTAATATGTACAATTTTTTTCGATTAATTGGATTAGAGACAGAAAGCTACTTTTTAACCTTTCCAGCTGTTATTCTTGTACAATGCTGTTTTTACATGTATTACAGACATTTTATGACTATAATTCCGTTGTCAGATAACTAGAATTTAATTCTGACTTGTCATAATCCAAGTTTGAACTAGTTTGTATGGTGTTGTATTTATGACTAGCCAGAATTAAATTGTGTTTATCGGAAACTGGAATGAAAGATTATTGTATATTATAAGATTATTCAACTGAATTATGGAATTTCTATGAAGAAATAAAACATGAATTACCAAAAGTACTGCTGTTGTCAATGTAAATAGTCAGCAGTAATGTATTTTTGATTGGAATTTAGTTGGATGCATCAAATATATGTGCAGTTGCACTGAATAGCGATGTTGCTTACAGATGTTTTACAAATGTAGTTGTTCAATTGTTGTGGCTAGAAGTCTCCCTTTTTTTCACTACTAATTGAATGTGCTTACATATTTTTAGATGCCCCGTCTCAAGTCCAAGCGGCGTTCTGAGTCTGCCAAGCGCCAGATGGCAGAACGGCGCACTGTGGTTCTTGGACCACAGCATCCTGCTGAAGAGCCCTGTACACGTATGTTGTTCATTTCTTATTAAATGTTTTTTGTTTTCATGTGTAAAATGTGTGTTGTATAGTTTTTTTTATGCAAGACAGTAATTGGTTTCCTCCATGCAATGTTTGATCAGGTTTTTGTTCTGCGTGTGAATAACAAAATGACTTTGTGAAGATCTGTAAAATTGAAGTACATGGTTTTTCTTGTTTGTTTTACCAATAGGCCGTGGTACAGGGCGTCGGCATGCTGTGCTGAAATGGCCAATTTCGGCTGTCACTGGCCGAAGCCACAAATTGGTCCTTCCTGCTGAGTCGCCTGACAAGAAGGTAATTCTATTTTACAATTTATAAACAAAAATTATTGTTTTCTGGGTTTTTTGGAAGAATAAGTAGGGATAGTCATAACCAAAGGATCTCTTCCTGTTTCAGTTTGTTCTGATTGTTGGGGACTCCCATCTACGCGCCATCGTAGATGGATTTGTCAAGATGCCAGAGGGGTGCCTTTCCTTTGGTGTCATGTCAACGCCGGGGGCTCGTGCGTCACAGTTGAGGACCGAGGTGCATCATGCTGTAGTGCCTCGGACCCCTGATGTTGTGTGTGTACTGGCTCCTAGCAACAACTTGACAGCCAGCAAGACGCCTTGCGAGGCAGGTGTCGAGTTCGGCCTGTACCTGGATGCTGTCCGCAGTCGCTGGCCAGAGGTACGTTTAATTAAAAAAAATATACATCAGTTAATATTATTAGTTTTGTTGTTTTTGTAAGTAAAATCATTTTTGAAGAAAAAAATACTGTTGTAAACAACCACTGTTGTCTTTAGGTGTTTGTCCTGGACTTTCCTCCACGTCTGACCATCGAGGAGGTTCAGCAGGAATTCTTTCGCCAAGAGTTCCATCGTGTGGCGGCAAGGGCTGGTATGTAAAGAAAGGCTTTTAGTCTAATTACAGTTGCATGCATCAACATTTTTGAATATATAATTTCAGTAGTTAATGTGTATTTGTTTGTTTTAAAGGTGTGAAGTACTACTCCATTGCTGAGCGCTTTCCCTTGAACCACACTGACCTGTGGAGTAGAGATGGTGTAAGTATGATGCTGTGAAATGACAAATTAACTGTATTTAGTTGATGTGGTCAGGACAATTCATAGATTAACATTTCTGTTTTGTAAGTAAATTTTCAATAACTGTTTTTACAGGTCCACCTTAGCGATTGCGAAGGCATGGGGATCCTTGTACAGTTACTGTGGGCTGCTGCCTATCAGGAACTACAGCCACCTCCACCAAAGCCACAGGTTTCCCCAAGGGCATCATCTCCTCCTACTTCCAGCATCGTTCCGAGACTGGTCGTTAAGGGGGAGGTCATCGTTCCACGTAGACCAAACCCTTTTGAATGGACGATTGTTGGGAATGGCAGCAAGGTAATAATTTTCACATTGTACAGACTATGAAAAGTAATATTTCTTAAGCAGTTTGTTAGTAATCATCAATTGTTTCATACAATCTATAATATTTCTCATTACAGCAGTCCAGTCATGCAATGAAGAGAAAGCGCGGGATGGATGAGCAGCAGGTTTGCATCATTCGTAACTATAGCTGTTTATTGATTTGTATGTGTATGGTTTGCCTTTTGATAAGATGCATTTTCACTGATTGGCCTTCTGCATTTCATTTCACAGGTGGACACAACTTCAGGCCTGGAGGAGTGTACCATCCCGCTGAACCCTCGCAGGTTCAGCAGTGCTGTGCTGGATGCGATGGATCATGTTGTTCCATCTCATCTTTCCAGCCCTTCATGTACAGATGTTCCACAAGTTACAAAGGTAATTGCATGCAAATCTAATGTGTTGGTTATACCATCTGAATAAATATTCAATACTGGTTAAAATGTCCATAAGGAGCTGTGCTTGATTATGGCCTCAAAAACTATTTTGTTTATTTTCATCCTGAAAGCAAAAAAGTGAACATCGTGAAACCGTACCTCCAAAGAAGAGTTGCCTTGCGGCAGGTTTGTTTAATGCATTATTTAACTTATTTGTTTCATAGTTTTTACAGCTTGATGACAGTTAGCCACAAAGTCTCATGTTTGTAGTATTTGGTGTGACACAATGGAGAAAAAAATAATTCAGTTTATTTATTTAATTTTTTCTAGGCGGAGGCAAGTGTTGTGGAGGTGTTGAAGGCGTCACCCTCCTCTGCTGTGAAAGAGGACGTTCCAGACCGGGTAAGTGTTTTTTAATGGAATGGTGCATGCAAAGAATTCAGAATTGTTTGTAAGGTTTGAGACTTGCATATGTCACTGTAGTAATTTGTGAAATCATGGGAATAAATTATATTTTAACTCGCTTTGCAGTTCATTTAATTGTTTTATTAAATTATTTTTTAGATGGCAGTTACACCGAGCCTGGCGGTGTCTGCGGAGCCGGAGCTTGGGTCTGCTGAGGCAGCCCCTGCGTCTGCACTTGCCCCTGCTGTGGTGGATGAGGTGAGTGCAGGATGAGGTAGCGGTGGTGTCATTTGCCCTTAGACTGTGTATTGTATAAATGATTGTCATGACAGATTTATTCAATTGTAGTCTCCCTTTATTGCAGGTGCCAGAGATGGGTGTTCGTAAGCGCCGCAAACCAAGATCCACCAATGGTCAGGTAATTGCTAACCCTTTTGATTGCAGGTGTTCTGAGAAGTTTCAACTGGCTGTTGTAACTGGGACTGGCGGAGTATTGGAGCAACAGCAGCATCAACTGGTAATGTGGCGCTTCTCTTGTTTGTTGTGTTATTGGCTGCGTTAAAACATGTTTCTGTTCCTGTGTGCGCATGGAATGAAACTGTGATGTAGATGAGTAAAAGTTGAAGGATGAAGTTAGTAGATTTGTTGTTAGTCGTGGCAGGAGAAGTGATGCTAAACGTAAGGAGTTGTGCATGTTAATTGAACAGCAAAGTATGTTTGGCAGGATGTGGAGTGTATGTATTGGTCCCCCACAGGTAAGGTATTTTGACATGGGAGAGGAGAGTGAGTTGTATCAGGAGCTGCAAGAAATATTGTTGAGGGATGGCATGTGTCTGTTGGACCTTCAGGGTTCACCTGTTGCTGTTATTCATCACAAAGATTATTTTGTGGTAGTTGATTGTGGTACACGTGATGCGTCTGGGTTGGCATGTAGTTATGGCAGGTCTGTGGCTGTTTTCAATACATGCCTTAATGACCTGATGCTCCATATCATGGCTTTAAAAAACTCTTTAGGTGCTCAGTGGTATCATATTATTAGCATTTCTGTGAAGACAGATGATGTTACAGTCGACACAGAGAGTGCTACAGTTTTGTGGAGACAGTGATGTTGACATCAGTGTTGCAGCTCGGGTTATAGAGGATTGTAGTTTTGTCAGCCCTGAAAGTCATGTAAGTTCTGTCAGGGGAACATTTCATCAGGGTGACAAGCGTTTCAAATATGGCGGACAACAGTGTATGGCTATAAGTTTGGTAGCAATAGCAACACATACATTTGAGAGCGTGTTTTCATGGAGGTCTTACAATCTGGACAAGGTTGTGGTTTTAGGTAACAAGCTGTATACATGTTTGAGGGATGGCAACTTGATTAGTGATAGTTTGAACTGTTGTGTGTTCAGATCCTTCCCACAGTTTGATAATTGATGAGACACAATTTTGAGTTTGTTTATGGCGACTATGTATCTGGAGATGTTGATGTTGTTGAGGGAGAGCTTATTGCAGCAGGTGTGCACAGCAGTTTAAAATGTGGACTAGAAAAGATGTGTATGAAATATGACACATGCTTTTTGACATTAGGTGCTAGTACATGTGCAATCATTGGTCAAGATGGACGTTATGCAGTGGTTGACTCCCATGCACGCAGTGTGGATGGGATGGTAGATGAGAATGGGCAGAGTGTAGTTGTATTCTTTAGTTGTCTTGATCATTTGTTTGATCACATATGTCAATTTTCAAAAGCTATAACCAAAGGGCCGAAGCTGTTTGAGATTGCAGGTGTTTGTGTCAGTAGTAAAGGCTCAACTGAGGAGGTTTGCATGTCCTTGGGTCCAAGACTTAATCTTGAAACCAAAGGGACTGAGTTGTATGATTTATCCCTCAGAAGACTACTGTTGTCTCCAGTAATTAAGAAACAGGTAAAGCGAAGGTGCGGTGGGGTTACGCTTTGAATCTAGAAGGTGAAAGTCAGTGATTGATTCAGATGTTGTTTTTGTCACTGATGTCTGGGTAGAACTCTGCAGTTTAATCCCCCTTTGTAGTGGCCATTTGCACAAGGATTGTGTAAAGAAGTTGAGAACGTAAGTCAGAAAGTTGATGTAGTATCTCTACAAGTTGGCAGTTAGGGGTTCCATGTAAAAATCATAAAATTGTTGCTGATGGTAATTGCTTAACTTTTCGGGCAGTGAGTCAAGCGATTGTGTGTTTTATAACATCACAAAAAAAATTCGTTCTTCTGTGTTCAAGCAGTTTGCAGGAAAATGTTGGGGAATACGACAGTGTCATGAGAAGCAGTATTCTTCAATGACAGAGTACCTCAACATCTCTAAAATGAGAAATATGTTATTAGTTGGGCTACAGAAATAGAGATTCAAGCAGCAGCAGATTGTTTAGGAGTAAATATTTTCACATATAATGAAGGGCGCTGGCTTGAATATAGTTGCAGGTATAATGTGTTGTCAAATCAGGGCATTTATTTGGAGAATTGTAATGGTAATCATTTTGAGACAGTTGTTTGTGTTCGGCAGGTTCATAAACAAAGCTGTTATGGTTACTGCAAAGTGGACACGTCTTGTCACAGAGGCTATAATTTAAGGCAGCAGGGTAAGGATAAAGGTGTTTGTTTAGATGGTGAGCATTTGACTACAGTTTCATCTTCAAGTTGTATAGTTGTAGATGCAGTTGATACTGAGGATGTGATAAAACAACAGGTGCATGCTACATTGTCTACCAGTGACAATATTGTTTTAAAATTTAAGCCGTTGTCCCTCAAAGTTGCAAGAACATTGTGCAACAAGTGTAATATTGACTTTGAAAAGCAGGATGTACAAGGACCCAAAGTGTCTGGGTATTTAGGTGCTGTTTGTAAGACAGAGAGTATTGTGAAGGATGGTAATAGTTTTTTCAGGGCAGTAAGTCAAGTTATTAGTGGCTCTCAGAAGTGTTATTTGAAGATAAGGCGTGCTGTAATAAGGCATATGGAGAGGGAAAGTGGTGATCTCATGAAGTTAGTGGGTAAAGAATATTTGTCAATGACTGATTATATTAGCAAATCACAGATGAAGTATGTTGGAGTTAGTGCCACAAATGTGGAAATTCAGGCTACAGCAAATGCTTTTGGAGTTGATATATATAGTTATAGTGGTGTAAGTTGGCAGATATTTAGTTGTAAAAGCAAAGTGTCAGACGAAGGGATATATTTGAAGCAGTGTGATGGTAATCATTTTGAGCAAGTGGTTTGTGTACATGACAAAGAACAGCTGGTTTGCTTTGGATTGTGTAAAGTGGATACTTCTGGGACAAAATACATGTGTACAAGAATTTCAAATTCACAGTCAGAGTACTGCAAATATATGTAGGTCAAATAGTAGAGAAAATTATTGTTTTT
This sequence comes from Hippoglossus stenolepis, assembly GCF_022539355.2. NCBI lineage: Eukaryota > Metazoa > Chordata > Actinopteri > Pleuronectiformes > Pleuronectidae > Hippoglossus > Hippoglossus stenolepis. The sequence goes on along the minus strand of NC_061497.1, from coordinate 4,025,649 downwards.
CTAAGTATTTGGGCAGAAAAAATTACTTTCAAAATAGTTTAAGTGTAAAACGTAAAGAAAGGAGGAAGAAGGAATATAATGAAAGCGTGTTTAGACAGGAACGTATGGCAGCGAGCAGATGGAAATATAGGGAAAATCTTGTTCATAGGCAGAATGTAAAGGAGATGAGTACAGGGAAATATAAGCACAATCTGGGTCATCGGCAGAAAGTAAAAGAGATGAGTACAGGGAAATATAAGCACAATCTGGGTCATCGGCAGAAAGTAAAGGCCATGAGCCAAAGAAAATATCAGGAAAATATTGTTCATAGGCAAAAAATTAAGGCAATAAGCAAGAGGGAATATTGGTTGAATCCAAAGCATAGACATATTGTTAAAACCAGGAGTAGTAGACAGTACCATGGAAATCAAGAGCATAAGATGCGTGTTATAGCAGGTAACAAACGTAAAAGGCAAGAAAAAAAAGTTAAGTCAGAGGGACTTGCCTTTGTTATGGAGCAGTTTTTGGATAAAGTAAAAGACGGACCAGATTTTGTGTGTTGTGTCTGCCATAGAATGTTGTTTAGTCATCAAGTTTTGTTGTAAAGAGATGACTATATTAAACCTGCAATAGCTTCTCTTGCAGATAAATGTATCAGTGAGAAGTACTTGCACAAATGCAGTAATGATTGTGTATTGCCATGTCGGTTGATGGATACACCTAGAGGTCAGTTGTGGATCTGTGCCACTTGTCATGGTAAGATTAACAAAGGTGTATTGCCTCCTGAATGTGCAATGAATAATATGGTTGTTGATCCTATTCCGGCTGAGTTGGCGTGTTTGAATAGTTTAGAGCAACATTTAATCGCGTTACATATTCCGTTGTGAAAGTATTGGCGTTACCTAAGGTGAGCAAATGGGTCATGGTCGCAACGTGTGTTCCAGCAAATATTGTGCAAACTAGCATTTGTTGCCGTTCCTGGTAGCGGAAGGATCATTGTTGCCGGAAATTAAATTGAAAGCAACTACGTGTAGGTCATTATGAGTATCAGTTTGATGACACATGCATATACGACAGGCATTGCAGTTTTTAAAAACCAATGTGCATTGTAAAGACGTGAAGGTGTTCAATGAGGGTTGGTTGAATGAGTTTGTAAAGAGACAAATTGTGATGTGTCACAAAGGACGTGGTTGCAGTGGAGATGGTGCTGAAATATCTGCTGATAATAGTGAGATGAGCTCCTGCATGACAGAACCCAACAGCATTGCCTTGTATCCAGGACACATGTCTGATGCCGGTGGACATTGGTCAGGAAGCCTCCGATCTCAGTCTTTTGACAATATCTTGAACTTGGCTCAACTATAGAGAACAATCCTGTTCGACTGTTAGCTGATGCTACAAATGGTAAGTGTTTCCCAGTGTTATTTCCAAGCGGATGCCCTCGTATCGATTTTCGTCAACATCGTTTGACATTGTCACGCTATTTTAATAACCGCATTTTACATGCTGATGGTCGTTTTGCACAGAATGTGGAGTATATCTTTTTTGCTCTTTACATGTCAGAGGTAGAACAAGTTGTGTCATGTGTATCTATAGCATTGAGGAAAGGACGAGGTGGCAGATTTCAAAAACTTAGTGGAGATGTCTTGAATAATGAAGAGGGTTTGAAGAGATTGTTTAAGATATGATGAAGTGGGTTTCGTTTTCTTAAACCTATTGAGAGTACCCCATCTTTTGGCAGAGCCTGCTTGCTTGAACTGTTGGCTTGTGTTCGGCAATGGTATTCCTACATGGTTTGCCTCATTTTCCTGTGCTGATATGCGGTGGAAGAACCTGCTTACTATTATTTTGAGACAGAGGGTAGAACAGAAGCAAGTTAAAACTAGAGATGGGCAGACAGGTGTGAACTTTTACGTCGTAATCCTGTCACTGCTGCGAAACTGTTTGATTTTCGATGGCATTGTTTTTTGAGAGAGGTTTTGATGTCTCCATGTAATCCTATTGGTAAGATAAGTGATTACTACTATCGTGTGGAATTCCAGCAACGTGGCTCCCCACACATTCATAGTTTGTTTTGGATAGAGGATGCACCTGTCATTGATAAAAACACAGATGCGAGTTGTTCGTTATTGATAAATCATTAGCGTGTGAATTACCTACACAGGATGAGACATTGTTAGAGATTGTTACATCTGTGCAAACACATAAGCGTCACTCCAAAACATGTAAGAAAAGGTGATTTGTCGTTCTTTTCCTAGGTTTGCCATCTGAAGAAACGTTTATATCTCGTGGCGTTGGTGCAGATGATGGCGAAAGAATCTTGTACTTGTACGGTAGATAGGAACAATAGTTTGGTATCTTGTGCCTGCAAAAGGCCAAATCAGATGTTTATGAAAGGAGGATGCAGTGAAAATCCTAACTGATATTAAGGAGGCTATTTTGGATGAGTAGAAACAGATGAATCCTTTACAACAGTTGTTTGCGCGTTTAGAGTATAAATCAAGCAGTTTTCCAAGCTGCTTGTAAGCGTTACGGTAGGAAAACAGAGGTGATTTTGAAAAGGCAGGTTAATGCGATCTGGATTAATCAATACAGCAAAGCATTGCTCAAAATATGGAACGCAAATATTGACGTCCAATTTGTTGCTGATGCGTATGCTTGTGTTGTGTACATCATTTCGTATATTTCGAAAGGGAAGAAATGGGACTGTTATTGCAAATGCACAGAGGAAGCTGCCAAGGAGGGTAATGCTAGTGCAAAGATGCGTTAAAAAATCTAGGGAGTGTGTATTTACACAACAGAGATGTATTAACTCGGAGGCTGTATATAGGTTAGCAAATATGCATCTGAAGGAATGCTCAAGAAAAAGTGTTATTTGTGCCAGTAGGGGATAATGTTGTGAAAATGAGTTTTGCCATTAAGTGTTTTAAAACAGAAGAAAGATCGAGACCTCAGCACAGAAGAGATGTGGATGACTAGCTTGGTTGTTAGGTATAAAGAGTAGGCCCAAAGATAGTGTTTTTAATGATATGTGTGTGCTTGTATTTGTCTGCAATGTCGCATTTTGTCCAAAGCGAAAGGTCTGATAAGTTGCATTGAGCAATGACTGGGTTTATTTTGAGAAGAACCACCCAGACCCAGCGGCGTTGTTCGTTATACGGTTCAGAAACCAAGAGTCCAAGTTGTTCCATCAGAGAGCATTCTGCAATTGTTTTACCCCTTCTCCGGGTTGATGTGCAGTTGCGACCAGCGGGTTTGTGACATTTGAAGAGTTTTACAGAGGAGGCCATGTCAAGATTAGATGATGGATGGCTGCATTCCAGTTAAGTCAGTTGTTGATGTAAATAGAAAGGCATTTGAAATGGATGCAGATGTGTTGGATAACATCCGGCACCATTGATAGGGATGGTATTGTAAGAAGGCGCTGGTGCAAATTGTGCTTAGAAGCAGAGTTGGATCGTTTAGAGTGTACAGATTCGTGGAGATGAGAATCAGGTAGTGAATTGACATACTGATCTCATTCCCAGATTGTGACAAACTCGAGAGCAAGTTGGCTTTTGAAAAGAGAAGGTAATGTCATGTGAAATGATGGTGTGGCTTTAATAAGATCTCTGAATGAGACACAGATGTGTATTTTTTATCAGGTCAGGCAGTGGTGCTTAGCTAAGGTAATGGGAGAAGCCAGACCCATTACATGTGTTCGTACAGATGAATTGCAGGTACTGGTAAAAGCCATTTTAATAAAGGCTATTGAAGCTTAACAGGTTATTTAATCAACAGTGAGTCGTCAACCAGGCGATATTTGTGTTTTGTTAACAGCTCCGACTGGGATAGCTGCCCACAATTTACATGCTGGCACCATTCACAGTGCCTTAAGCATTGGGATGGATGTACGCTTACCGTACATACCTCTAGGTGAAGAGAAGGTGAACTCGTTGCGCGCTAAATATAGTAGTTTGCAGATTTTGATCATTGATGAAATTTCCATGGTGAGTCATAACCTGTTGGCTTATATCCGCCATTCGTCAGATGAAACAAAGTAAGTGATTTTGCTCCATTGTAATGTGGGTGTAGTCGTAGTTGGAATTTTCCAGTTGCCTCCTGTTAGAGGGGAAACCGCTGTATATAAATAATGTAGGTATTGATTTGTGGTCGAATATATTTAAGGTTGTAGAGTTGAAAACGGTGGTTATAGGCAACAAGATGTGCGTTTGCCCAGTTGTTTGAACAGGATTAGAACTCGTTCAAAGAAGGGACCCCCAATGTTAGCTGGTGACATTGAGGTTTTGCAACGTTGTGAAACTGAGTGAAGTAAACTCAGCTTTACACATATTTTCAACTAACAAACAGGTAATGAGCATAATGTTGTCAACTTTTAAGACTTGTCCTGATTTTGTTGCGATAAGGCTCAAGATTTTGTCAATTGTAAGACAACAGGCAAGCTGAGATTGATGAGTGGCCATCATTCCGCAGTACTGAATCGTGTTTGGATGAATCACTGGCTTTGGGTATAGATGCGTGTTATGCTTATTAAGAATGTAGACGTAGCAGACGGACTGGTAAATGGAGTATGTGGCATTGTAACCCATATTGTTTACCCGAGTGACAATCAAAACTTTCCTGACACAGTGTATATGCAAGTTTGATGACAACGAAGTCGGTGCGAGATGGCGTATGCGTATTCTGTTGCAGTTGAGATGGGCTCTGCGGTATTAGACCAGAGAAAGGGCTAACCACTAAGGGCGGTTTGCGCCGGCAATTTCCACTGAAACTTTTGCTTGGGCTTGTACTGTACATAAAGTACAGAGGTTTAACTGTCGATGAGGCTGTAGTGTGTCTCAAAAGAATCTTTGCACCTGGACAGGCATATGTGGCATTAAGCCGTGTTAGAAGTTTAACCAGGGTTAGTTGTCTGGGATTTTCAGGAGAGGGTCATATATTGCCCAAGGATGACATTAAAGATGCAATTAAAAACATGCCTCCCTTCTTGGGCAGAAAGGTATTTCAGAGCATTGACTAATCAAACACACATAGTTTCACATTGTTTTTGATGAATGTGCAAAATTTAAGCAGACATATTACAGATTTGGTGTCATGTACCAAAGCATTTTGCAGCTTAACTGTATTGCTGTTACAGAAACATGGCTGCCTGAAGCTTTCGCAAGCGAATCTGTAAGGATGCAAGGTTACAGCTTTCAAAACCAGCCACGTAGTTCGTCTTATAGTAGCAGTAACACACACATTTGGCAAACATACAAGAACAACAACATGGTGGAGTTATGTATATGGTTAGATAGTTACCATATGAGGTCATCTAAGTACCACATTTGAGTTCGGAATGTTTAGTGTACAACTACAACAGCCAGGATACTGATAAGCAGTCATTTGTAAATGCCATCTTATCTATGTGTCCAATTCCAAGAACAATCTGACCAAGTTAATTGATTGGTTAGATCCGATAAGTACCACAGTTGCTGTAATAGGAGATTTCAATGATAATATTTTCAAATCTTCTAATATTTTGAACTTTATGGCAGACAAAGGATATATCCAACATGTCACCCAAGCAACAACTGAGAAGGGTACATTAATTGACCATATTTATATAAAAACTACATGTTATGACATAGAAACTGTAGTTTCGCCAACATATTTTAGTGACCACGAGGGGATTGCATGTTCTTTTACATCTAGGTCGTTGGACAGGGACATTGGAGTAGAACAGCTGTAGGTGGTTGCATGTAGTGGTTATTTTATGGGAAAACTTAGTTTTATCTACTTGCATTGATATTTAGTTTTGCATGTCATTGTAATGGGTGTATTGTTGAAGGTTTTTTCCCTGTATCATAAAAGCATTTCTAAGATGTATTGACAAACAATAGTCTCATATTAAAAACTGCACTAAGTATGCAGCTACATCGATTGAAACAAATTTAGTAGGTTTGATGTAATAAACAATGTTTACACAAAAATGCTATTATGATGCAGGTTTAGCTATACCTTGATTGTGATGTCAAAAAGCTAAAGGCTCCGGATGGAATTCCCAGTTTACTGGAGACAGGGTTCGATTCCCTGCGGTGTCCTGACTTGATGACTTGGCATTTACATGAAAGGCCTTTTTTTAATTTTTTACGAAGTTAAGTATTTGCTTGCATTAACCAAACTAAAGTATATATTTTACAAACTACATTCAGCAGTAAAGGTATTTTATAAGTTACAAATACAATGTCAACTGTAATATATTCAATGCATAGTAAAATGCCATGTCTTTGTGCATTAACAGCATTTTTCTACTCCTATGTTCTTTGTCTGTCATCCCTCATGAGGATGGTGACAGTGGATCAAGATGATGGATTGTGGACTATGGTGGCATCTGATTGTGGTGGTGGATCATCATCGTGGTGGCAGCTGATTAAGCAAAGGTATGCTTTTTGCAATCTACACTCAGCAGTAATGGTAGTTAATTAGTTACAAATACAATCTACACTGTCATATATTCAATGCATAGTAAAAGGAAGTGTCTTTGTCCATTAAGAGCATTAGAGCATTTTTGTAATCCTATGTTCTTTGTCTTTCATCCCTCGTGATGGTGGATCCTGATGGTGGCAGTGGATCATGACGATGGATGGTGGACTGTGGTGGATCCTGATCATGGTGGCAACTGGTTGGGGACTATCAGTTTCCACAAGACTGCATGATATACAACATGTCTACTCAGATACTATTGATTTTGTAGTAGACAAGTGTCAGAAGGTTTTACAGCCAAATTTGTGTTGTGAGTGGTGTATTATTTGAATATTTCTGTCCTTTAAGAAAGATTTTTAAATCCCACAGAGATAAATCACATTTGTGAATTTGAGCAATGCAAATAAAATGTGATTGATTGACTTGATAATTGATGCAGTATTTCAAATACTAATGTGTGAAGTTGTCAAACTATTATTTCATGTATCATATAAAAAAAATCAGATGAAATGAATGTGATTATTGAATTAACAACAAAATATGAATTGAAGGATACTTTGAGGATGAGGCAGGAAGAAGTCATATGATAAAAAATATTTATACAATATTGTCTTTTGTTGAATAGCAGAGGGTGCCAATTGTAAGTCTTACTGAGGCAAATGTGATTTATGTTGTCAGATGTACATTGATTTTCTACAACACAAATGTCAATGTTTTTCATACACATTTGTGTTCTGAGTGATGTATTATGTGAATATTTGTGTCCTTTAAATAAAACCACTGAGACAAATGTGATTTGTGATTTAGTTGAATGTAAATAAAATGTGAGTATTTGTCCGAGTATTTGAAGTAGTAATGCGAAACACAAAATATACTCTATCACATCTCATTTACTCTTAATCATGAACTAAAGTTATCTCTCAACATTAATTGACACATCAGGAAGTTTCATTTACATATTAACAATGTGAGAATGAGCTCTTCAGCCCTGGGGAAGAAAATTTGTGCCTTGGGCAAACCATGGTCTTACACTGGCCTGTAGTGACCAATATTGCAGCTGCAGCTCAATCATCTTTATTTGACTCATCAAACTTTAATGCCACGCCACAGTCACACCGTGTGATGAAATCAAATATACCAAGGTAGTTCATATCTCCATCTTGTTGAGATGACATTCCCAGAAGTTGAAGTTGATCTGATGAAAGCCCTACGACTAGTTCGTCAAAGTAAAAATGTGAAAAATGCACGCTACAAGCCACAATCCACAATCCACGCTATCAATTGCACATCACACTGAAAATTTTATGTAAATCGAATATTTGTAAAACAAAGCTTACTTCCTGTTGCCAGTAGGTGGCGCAATCACTATTATTACCTACAGACTAATATATCTCTTCAAGTAGGGGCTCTGATGTAGCGTGAACAGTGCACGTATCTGTCGGACAATGTTACAACAACTTAATTTTCACACTGATCAGTAGGTGGCGCTATGACCTGAACTAATATTAATATGGATGTGTTTAGGTCAAGATTGTGATCATAGGTCAATGGATTCGGAGCCGGTTGGATAATGCAGAGAGTGGATTACAAAGTACTTCACTGTGTCATGGCGAATCAGTAGGTGGCGCTATGACACTGAAATATTGACACATGGAGCTGATCAGGCTTGGACTATAATCATGTGACAGAAGTTTTGGCGGTGATAGGACAATGCACACTGGAGTTATATCGTGTCCTTTGGCGAAGGATGATACATGCCCGCACCTGCGTTTACGGTTTGTGAAATGTCACAATTCTGACCGCTGAGTCCAAATGACTTGACTGAGCTCTTTTGAGCTGTATATTATCAAGCAACCAGGAGCAGTGCATCAAAGTATAAAGCAGCTTCACTTCTCGTCGTCGGCGGCAATCGATCCTTGCCTGCCTAATGTTTGCTCATTACAGTCACGCCGTCAATTGCACAACCTGTGAACATTTTATGTAAATCGAATGATAGTTGTAAGCTTACTTCCTGTTGCCCAGTAGGTGGCGCCTCCTGTGTACCTACAGACTAATATATCTGTTCAAGTAGGGGGCTCTGATGTAAGCGTGAGCAATTTTGTGTCAATCGGACAATATTACAACAGCTTAATTTCCACACTGATCAGTAGGTGGCGCTATGACCCTGAGCTAATATTAATATATGGATGTGTTCAGGTCAAGATTGTGATCATAGGTCAGCAGTTAGGAGCCGGTTGGATAATGCAGAGTGGATTTACAAAGTACTTCCTGTTTCATGGCGAATCAGTAGGTGGCGCTATGACACCGAGAAATATTGACACATGGAGCTATTCAGGCTTGGACCATAATCATGTGACAGAAGTTTTGGCGATATAGGACTATGCACACTGGAGTTATGACAACATCGTGTCCCTTTGGCGAGATGATCCTTAGCGGCACCTCAATGTTTTACACGGTTTGAGAAATGTCACAATTCTGACCATGGTCAAATGACTTGACTGAGCTCTTTTGAGCTGTATATTGTAAAGCAGCCAGGAGCAGTGCATCAAAGTATGGCGCTTCACTTCCTCGTCGTCCCGACTGACGTCGATCCTTGCCTGCTAATTGCTCATTACGATCCACGCCGTCAGTGCACAACACACTGTAGACATTTTTATGTAAATCGAATGATAGTTGTAAAACAAAGCTTACTTCCTGTTGCCAGTAGGTGGCGCCATCACTATTATTACCTACGGACTAATATATCTCTTCAAGTAGGGGCTCTGATGTAGCGTGAGCAATTTTTGTGTCAATTGGACCAATGTTACAACAACTTAATTTCCTGCTGATCAGTAGGTGGCGCTATGACCTGAACTAATATTAATACATGGATGCGTTCCAGGTCAAGATTGTGATCATAGGTCCAGCAGTTCGGAGCCGGTTGGATAATGCAGAGTGGATTTACACAAAGTACTTCCTGTTTCATGGCGAATCAGTAGTGTGCTCTATGACACGAGAAATATTGACACATGGAGCTGATCAGGCTTGGACTATAATCATGTGACAAGTTTGGCAGTGATAGGACAATGCACACTGGAGTTATGACAACTTATACAGTGTCTGTGTGAGATGATCCTTAGCCGCACCTCCCAATGTTTGCCGGTTTGAGGAAATGTCACGCGTTATGACCATGGTCAAATGGCTCTGAGCTCTTTTGGGCTGTATGTTGTAAGCAGCCAGAGCAGTGTCAAGTATAAAACATGTCACTTCCTGTAGCCAGCAGGTGGCGCTGTGATTTTAAGTCATAATTTCTGTGTAGATGTCATCAGGCCGGGACTCTTCTGTCTTACATGTCTAGTTTGGACTAGATTGGTCCCATAATATCCGGAATACAGAACCCGTGTTTTGATGGCGTGTAATCAAATTTTGAGCCACGCCACGGTCACACCGTGTGGCCAGCATCGATCTTTGATTAGTTTTGATCTCCGTCTTGTTGTATTGACACTCATCTCAATTTGAAGTTGATCAGATAAAAGCCTGGGACAAGTATATCAAGTATAAATGTGGAATATATAGCAAAAATGGCCACTAAAGTCAAAATGGCCGGGCTTCCTGTTTGGCAATTGACATATCTATCAAAGACTCATTTTGTTTGTTATGAAAGAACCACATGTCCCTGTCGATTTTTGTACATGTCGGCCAATCGTAGTGGGGCTGCACACTAGGCGCTAGTCGGTGTGCCACACTTGCATTTTCTTAAAACCATCTGAATGTCTGCAGGGGGCTGTTACTACTAAATGTAGTTTGAGAGTTTGAACCTCCAACACCCAAGTTATAGTAATTCCGTGTGTCACGGCGAGGTGGTGAACTTTGTGTGCGCCACTATTATGGCGTTTGTGAAAAAGTCACAGAGATCTTATGCCTTCATTATCCAATGTCTTGAGTCCCATTTATTTGGGTTAGCGTGGCTCGGGCAATGGGTGAGGAAGAATACCTCCGCGTGTAAAGCGTTCAAAAACAAGACGTTTCCTGTTGCCACAAGGGGAGCGCTGTGATTGATCATGATTTCTGTGTAGATGTCATCAGGCGGGACTCTTGTCTTACGTGTCTAGTTTGGACTGCGATTGGATTACGTGTCGAGATACAGAACCTAGTGTTTTGATGGCGTAATCAAATTTTGACGCCACGCCACGGTCACCCCACCGTGTGGCAAGTCCACTGCAGGTTGAATTTTGATCTCCGTCTTGTTGTGGTAGCCTCATCTCAATTAGAAGTTGATCGATAAAAGCCTAGGACAAGTACATCAAAGTAAAAATGTGGAATATGGCCAAAATGGCCACTAAAACCAAAATGGCGGACTTCTGTTATTTTCATCATGCTCTTGAGACTTTTTCATGATTAGTCTGTCCTGAGCTACGAGTTTTTGTGAAGATCGGTCCAAGGAAACCTGAGGCTCGTTCAGGCGCTGTTGAGCCATTTTGCCACGCCCATTTCAAATTACTCCAGAATAATAAAGTGCCTCTTACTGTCTAATTTTGTGCAAGATTTAGAAGTGAGAGTTCCAGCATGTTAAAGCCCTCAAAAAGCCAAATCACTTTAGTCACAATAATAATAATAAGAATAATCCTTTCAATTTCAATAGGGCCTCTCACCTTCGGTGCTCGGGCCCTAATAATAGAACTAGAATACGTTGGCAGCACTGGCCAGACTGACACCCTTGCGTTGAAGCCTGTTGGGGAGTCGGTGGAAGGCGATCAGCGACCAGCGCCCGTCTCAGCGTTGCCGCGGCGTTTTCAAGCTGTGGCGGAACAAGCAGCTACTTCACCGTCCGTTAAGCGACGTCGATCCTTGCCTGCCCGATTACTCATTGATCACGCGTGTTGCACAACACACTGAACATTTTATGTAAATGAACGATAGTTGTAAAACAAAGCTTACTTCCTGTTGCCAGTAGGTGACATCACTATTATTACCTACAGACTGATATATCTCTTCTAGTAGGGGCTCTGATGTAACGTGAGCAATTTTGTATCAATCGGACAATGTTACAACAACTTAATTTTCACTGATCAGTGGGTGGCGCCATGACCTGAACTAATATTAATATATGGATGTGTTCAGGTCAAGATTGTGATCATAAGTCCAGCTTGATTCGGGCAGTTGGATAATGCAGAGTGGATTTACAAAGTACTTCCTGTGTCATGGCGAATCAGTAGGTGTGCTATGACACAGGAAATGTGTTTATGGAGCTGATCGAGCTTGGACTATAATCATGTGACAGAAGTTTGGCGGTATTAGGACAATGCACACTGGAGTGCATGACATGTGGTGTCTTTGGCGAGATGATCCTTCGCCGCCTCAGCGTTTACGGTTTGAGGAAATGTCCGCAATTCTGACCATGGTCAAATGACTTGACTGAGCTCTTTTGAGCTGTATTATCAAGCAGCCAGGAGCAGTGCATCAAAGTATAAAAGCGGCTTCACTTCCTGCGTCAATCCCGGCCAGCATTGATGTACCTGCTAATTGCTCCATTCTGATCCATGACCAATTGCACAACACACTGTGAACATTTTATGTAAATCGAATGATAGTTGTAAGCAAAGCTTACTTCCTGTTGCCAGTAGGTGGCGCCATCACTATTATTACCTGGGACTATTATCTCTTCAAGTAGGGGCTCTGATGTGGCGTGAGCAATTTTGTCAATTGGACAATGTTACAACAACTTAATTTTCACACTGATCAGTAGGTGGCGCTGCACTTGACCCTGAACTAATATAAGAAATACATGGATGCGTTCAGGTCAAGATTGTGATCATGGGTCAGCAGTTCGGAGCCGGTTGGATAATGCAGAGTGGATTTACAAGTACTTCCTGTTTCATGGCGAATCAGTAGAGTGGCGCTATGACACCCGAGGAAATATTTGACATGGAGCTGATCAGGCTTGGACTATAATCATGTGACAAAAAGTTTGGTGGTGATAGGACAATGCACACTGGAGTTATGACAACATGGGTGTCCTGTGGCGAAGGATGATCCTTCGCCGCACCTCAATGTTTACACGGTTTGAGGAAATGTCACAATTCTGACCATGGTCAAATGAAGCAAACTGAGCTCTTTTGACTGTTTATTGTAAAACGGCAGGAGCAGTGCATCAAATATAAAACATGTCACTTCCTGTAGCCAGCAGGTGGCGCTGTGATTTTAAGTCATCATTTTCTGTGTGAATGTCATCAGGCAGGACTCTTGTCTTACATGTCTAGTTTGGACTCGATTGGTCCATGTGTCGAATGCAGACCTCGTGTTTTGATGGCGTGTAATCAAGCGAGAGCCACGCATACAGTCACACCGATGTAATGAAGATCTTTGAGTTAGTTTGATCTCCGTCTTGTTGGCGGTAACCTCATCTCAATTTGAAATCGATCAGATAAAGCCCTGGGACAAGTATATCAAAGTATAAATGTGGAATATGGCCAAAATGGCCACTAAAGTCAAAATAAGCGGGCTTCCTGTTTGGTGAGCATATCTATCCAAGTGACTTATTTGTTTGTTATGAACACATGTCCCTGTGATTTTGTACATGTCGTAATCGTGGTGCCGGGCTGCACTTTGGGCGCTAGTCAGTTATTATGCACGCCCATTTCTTAAAACCATCTGAATGTCTGCAGGGGGGCTGTTGCTACAAATGTAGTTTGATGGAGTTGAACCTCCAACACGAAGGTATAAGTATTCGTGTGTCTGGCGAGGTTGTTGAACGACCCCACGCCACTATTATGGCCTTTGGCCGAAAAGTCACAGTAATCTTATGCCTTCATTATCAATGTCTTGAGACCCGTTTGACACAGGTTGGCGTGGCTGCGGGCAGTGGGTGAGGAGAATGCCTCCACGTGTAAGAGGTTCAAAAACCAGACATTTCCTGTGCCTGAGGGCGCTGTGATTTTAAGTCATGATTTCTGTGTAGATGTCATCAGGCCGGGACTCTTGTCTTACGTGTCTAGTTTGGACTCGATTGGACCATGTATGTCGAGATACAGAGCCCTCGTGTTTTGATGGCGTGTAATCAAATTTTGGCCGCCACGCCACGGTCACACCGTGTGGCGAAAAATCGATCTTTGAGTTGGTTTGATCTCCGTCTTGTTGTGATGACACTCATCTCAATTAAGTTGATCAGATAAGCCCTGGGACAAGTACATCAAAACAAAATACAGAATATGGCCAAAATGGCCACTAAAACCAAATAGCTTGGACTTCCTGTTGCATTTTCATAATGCTCCTTGAGACTTTTCATGATTGGTCACGATACACCTGGGCTCTGATTTTTGTGAAAGATCGGTCAAAGGGAAACCTAGGGCTGCGTTCCAGGGGGCGCTGTTGAGCCATTTTACCACGCCCATTTCAAATTACTCCAGAATATATTAAATTTTCACCACTCTAATTTTGTGCAAAGTTTGGTAAGTTCAGCATGTTAAAGCCCTCAAAAGCCAATTCATTTGGATCACAATAATAATAATAATTAATAAGAATAATCCTTTCAATTTCAATAGGGCCTCTCACCTTGTAATTAAGATGCAAAATAAATTTGTCATAACACCAGGACTTGCAGCATCATCAATGTATTGGAGTGATTTGTGGTGAACCGTGATGTGCTGAAAGTAATTGTCTATAATGGACGAGGCAACAGCCAAAATTGACTGTACACAACCATTTGTGATACTTTTCATGTGAGCAACACATGAGCCAACAAGAGAACAACACAGTGAATGTCAACCAAGAGAGACCGCCTGACAGAGTGGCTTAAAGTTTGGTTTAAAAACTAATTGCTATAACTAAAAGCTTTAGAAATAGACTTTAAAGATATAGTTTGTGAGAAATAAAAAATAACTTAAAGTGAGAAATAGTTAAATAATTTAATATATTGGCATATGCAATTACAGCTTTCTACTGTGAAGATATTCACAAGTACAGACAGTGTGAAGTCATTTCAGTGAATGTGTTAATGAGTACCAGATAGCACTGTGCCAACAAAGCATTTCACAGCTCCCACATGGAAAATGTTCCCACCTACAGTCCACTTTGCATTGGTAAGTACGATCATCTTGTGTGCATATGGCTTGATTAAAAAAAACATAACTTTGGAACCATGATGAACAGATCTGATAAACATCTTTCACTAAATACCACAGGGGCTGGATGTTTTATTTAGTCTAAAACAACAACTTAAAGAACGAATATAGACTTGTTCAAGAAATAATAGTTATTAGTGATAAGCATGAAACACACCCCTGCTCATCTCAGCGTACTCAGGGGTTTTGCAGCTAAAGCCATTGTGGTGTGACCAGGAGGTAATTGTGGCAAATCTTAGCTAATGTTAGCAAACTACACACTCCTCCATTTGCAGCGCTGTGGCAATGGTTTAGTATTTTATATAAATGCTAAACGGTTGTTTAAATGCATAGATTCTTCCATCACTGTCAGTGGCTGCTGTTCAGTGAAACTTACATAGCCTTGGTCCAAAAATCTAAATGAAGGTCAAGAATATAACAAGAAAAATGAAAAAGCATGTGTTTCTGTGGAAGCACATTAATTAATAGAGATTGCATTGATTGCTGTCGAGCATTTGGCATCAGATTTGTGTCCTTTAAGTCATGTTTTTTCTCTTATCTTTATCCAAGAGTGTGGTCTTTCAGTTCCAGAGCAAAATTATTTCCCTATTCAGATTTTCTAATGTTCACACTCAAATAGCCCCTGCTTGTGCTTAGATTTGCTTGAGCTAAAACTGTGTTGCTTAACTTGAGCTCTTCTCCTCCTGCTCTCCCTGCCTCTGTGCACACGAACATCTGTTCTAGGATTTGTGGATGTGTTTTGCTTCTTTTTCTACTTTAAAGCTGCTTTCAGACATGCACTGAACTCCAGAGATTCTCCGCACTTTCTCCGGAGGAGGTTAGTTAATGGGTTAATGACGCTTCGATCACGAGTCAGATGCAAACAAAAAAAAAGAGAAGAAAAAATGAAAGCCAACGCTGTTGTCAATGTGCTGTGAACAAAATCCGGTGATCTCTGCAGCAGAATTAATACGTAACTTCCTGTCGCTGCCTGCTGCACCCTGCAGCTCCACCTCCCGTCTGAATAATGTGGGGATTTGTTGCTGTTGTGAACGCGTCTGTGCAGAGAACCTCTCGTTGCGTTGTGCAAGTGTGAAAAGAAAACTGCGAATAAAATCTATATCGCAGGTCATGTTTGAAAACGGCTTAAGAAACATATACCCATAACAAGGGCGGGACACATAGACTGTATATAAAAAGGTGGGGCAACACTACACCTGCCATAATATTGCTGCATTAAATAAATCCAAGCGTAGAAGAAAAGATCCAACTGCAGAGGAGAAAACTGAGAGCAGACGTTTCATGTGGGAACAGAAGCAACGTGAGAGGGAGGATCGTGCTGACTGTCAGCCTCCTCATCTTCAAATGCCAACCAGCCTCTACATCAGCTGGACACTGACACATACAAGTCAAAAGATTAAAAAAAATATCTTTGGCAAGCACATTTTGAACACTGCCCAGTTTGATTTTGAAAAACAGCTTAATTAATTGCTCAAATGAAAATGCTACAAAGCTATTTTATTAATTGTATTTGTATTCAAATGAGCCAATACCCATACTAAGCCATGAATATTCAGTCGTGATGTGATGGTCAGTAAAATCAAGAAGTTCCTTTACTTGTAAACTACTGTAAATCGGTGTGAAGTAAAAACAACGTCACGTTGAACTACCCTCTCCCTTCATGCATGAGGAGTCCAATCTCTCCGCAATAAGATCTACTTTCATTGTCCAAGTCACCTAACTGTTAAATGTAGACTTTGTCATTGTTTGTTTCACCATTTTCCATCTTGTGCGCTCAACTGAAACTCTTAAACACCAGAGACTAATTGAATACACTTAAAAGTTTTGAACTTTATGTCAAACTAAAATCATTAATTTCAACTAAGATAACTGCTCGGGAACGAAAAACGAACCCATGCACCTGGAAAAATCACCGGGGGTATGCTCTGCGCACATTGTCATTCTCTGGATTTGGTTATAGGCACACTATAATCTAATTATCGCATGCACTTGGACTTTAACACTTGCAGAATAATTTGATCAGTCTATTCCCATTTTCTTGCTATTTTGCATACTGGATTTGTTGATGGAGTAAATAAATATGTGCTTGTTTCCCTTGAGGAGATCAACATTCATCAAAATTCATATCTCATCCCGGTATCAATTCACTAAATATGACCATAATCAAAGTAATAATTATGTTAAGATGCTTATACGGCCATGTTGTAACCACTGCATTCTTATGACAGAATTTAAATCTGCAGCCAGAGGCAAATGACAATCAGTTCCATCAGAAATCAGAGTGTATACACGATTGCTGAGCACAAGTGTAATATTCTGCTGGGCATGTAATTAGTTTAATCCAATTATTCTCATGATCAAAGCAAGAAACAGCAATTCTGTGTAAGTAGTTACAGCTAATGGAGCAGCTTCTCATTTTGCCTTGAAGTCAGGGAATATTTTTGCCTCTACATTTGGAAGACATGTGGCAATATTCACAAATAGGAGATGTACAGTTTATTTTTGAGAGACCTTGTGTTAAAGTAAAAAAAACAACAACAATGCATCTGATTCACATAAAGTACAGATGCAACAGCAAACTGATTTTATCATCAAACACAAATAAAAACAAATGCAACATAATCGCAGCCACATATACAACAAAGCAAGCAACCACAATCAGGGGTGAAGTGAATTGCTGGGCTTTATATTACATACAGCCACACAGTCAGTGTGGCTACCATCAAACATTATACAACCATATTCTGAATGTAACTATCCTCATTGAAAAAACACACACAACACATGTTAACATATTCTCAGCTGTTGAAAAAGTATCTCCCAACACTTTAAAAATAGTGCAGTGACATTTGAGTAGTCCAGTCGTCACGAGAATGTCTCATTTAGTTGAAGAGACCCAACTGCTGCTCGTTCTCTGTCAGTCAGCCAATGATACTGATGGAGGAAGCAGGACAAGGGTCAGTGCACTCATAGTCAGCAATCACTTTGTTGTTGTTGTTGTTCTTGCAAGATTGGATGTGTTTGTCCATTCCTATCAAGCAGATGTCTACTGTGTGTGTGTGTGTGTGTGTGCGTGTGTGCGTGTGTGCGTGTGTGCGTGCGTGCGTGCGTGCGTGCGTGCGTGCGTGTTTCCTCTTGTACAGCAATCTTTGTGAGGACCAGTTTGAGTCTACCTACGGAGTTTGGACATTTTGGGAAAGTGAGGTCCTCACTTTGTGACCCACCTTTAATGGACTGTTTGGGGGTTAAGACTTGGTTTTAGGGTTAGGGTTAGAATAAGGTTAAGGTTAGGTTAAGGGTTAGGGTTAGGCATTGAGTTTGGATGGTTAGGGTTAGGCTAGGGAATGCATTATGCCAATGAGTGTCCTCACTAAGACAGCTGTACAAACATGAGTGTGCGCCTGTAAGTGTATAAGAGACACTTACGCATTCTTTTTCCATTTTTCCATATGAGCCAAATTGTCAAGTAGACCTTGGGAACGCTTCCTCCTCTCACGCTCCCCTTCTGTGGGGTCCCACAGGGGTCTATTCCAGGTCTCATTTTATTTTATATAATAAGCATGTTATTTCGTGGGCAGACAAAGCCTGGTACCATGATGTGCGATCTAATGTTTTTTGCCTCTGAATCTAAGATCTATGAATGTAAAAAAAAAAGGCATTTGGGTTATTTTCAACTCAGAGTTGTCAGGAGACTAAAGTTGTACAATCCTGCTTTGTTCATCTGACACATTTAACCAAGGGCAAGTCATTACTTTCATCTGCACATCTAGAGAAGGTCACCCATGCTTTGATCTCATCCAGACCTGTCTATTGCAACGCCCTTCATTCCAGTGTCAGCAGGTGGAACAACCAAAGACCACAGCTGATACAAAACATCGCGAATCCCAGCTGACATTGGGCAAGAGGTGAGGTACTCCCTGGACAGGTCCATAGTGTATCACAGGGCCAACATGCAAAGAGAAAAGACCATTCTCATTCACATTAACAGGGAAAGGTCCTATATAAAGTTCACTATAACTGTACTGGCATGCTTATATTTTATAATGATATGTGAAAATGTACATGGTGTATAACGTACTGCAGATTCCAACAGGTCTAACAGTTGGCCTCATCAGCCTGAACATGTGTAACCACATAAACTATAATGAGCCAATCAGCGTTTTTCAACCAGAAATGTTCCAGATTGTGTTTTATGACTCTAATAATATAGATGTTTTACAAATTGGATAAAAGACACTTGATGATGGTGACATCATGAGACATTCACTCAAAACCATGAATGTGAACTTCACAGTGGAACTAAAAGAAAAGGAGTCTTCAAAATCATTAGGATTACAATCCAGGTGATGGCATCCAGTAGTTCAGAGCAACGTAATGGACCAATCGACGATGAGACTGACCATAGCTAGAACCACACCACTAGAGGCCTTAACCACTAAAATACTGGCAATTTCCTTACAGGACATAGGAAAGTGAAAACACATCATTACAGGACGTCTACAACCACTTCACTGCCAGTTCACTGTAGCATCTACTCTTTGTGATCCAGTCATTTTTCAGTTTGCATTAAGTAGGTTACTTTAGACGAGTAGGTTCTGGGAACTTCCTGAGAACTAAGTCATACAATTCATAATTCTGATCTACAAATGATCTACAACTGAAAATAAAGATATACAAAGAGAACAATGATTTGTAAATTTGAGTACTCACACATGTCTAATCCAATCCACACACAAACAACAAGCAAAATTGGAACATATGTAAATCAGTTCAACAAATGCACACTTCACAACCTGGTTAAATATGTATATATTATGTTCAAATGTTTAACCTCAGCTTAACAGATTGGATCATTTTCACCTTTCAGAAGCTTCCTGTGTGTCCTTCTTTCATTGCAGATGCATCATTAGCTTCCTTGTGTGGACTTGGGGCAGTTAAGTGTTCCAGAATGCAGTACATGAATACATTTTTGTCAATGGACAAATTATTATATATTATTGTATCACTTCGATAAGTTTCTAAAAAAATTTAGGTGAGAAGAAAACACTTAGTTTACAGTTTATCCAAATACTGCCTTTGGAAATTTGCGTCCGGCGATCATCTCATCATCAATTAATAAAAATGAAAACGGACAGAGGCAACATTACATTTAATTTAATTTTTAATACAGATTGACTTTTACACTCACTGTCTATTCCATTCTATTCCAGCAACGCTTGTACTTGACAATCTATGTTGTGTGCTACACTACAAGGTTACAGAAGTCAATGCAGATTGTTTTCTACTGGAAGGGAGTCACTTGATATAAACCCGATGAATCAGTGACGACCACTTGAGCTAAAAGACCCAATCAGCAAGCGTTTGTCATCTTTTCCAACATCTCAGTTTCTGCCCATCCAGACTAAAATGCAGCCCAGAGTTTTCAAACTCAAACAGGGCCAGCAGCGTTTCCAAACTATGCCAAGTCTATCTGTAGCAGAGTTGATGTTGACTTCAGAGAACTCAGCCTCCTGCATTGTACGATGCTGATTGATGCAGTGTAATCTTTACTACTCTTTTTTTCTGCTCATGCTGGTTGAGCGAGGATGCGCTCTGTGTATTGATCTGCTCACACAGCTTTTCCTTCCGCTTAAAGTGAGAGCTCGCCTCTGATCCTAACCAGCTTTCAAGTGGGCAAAAACAACCTCAAACAATCTGACTCAAAGGCACTTTTTTGTAACGTACTGTGCACAGCACAGTATGCAGGTAAAAAAAATGGCAAGAGCGCAGAGCTGGTCCAAAGTGTAATGATTTTCTCTTGAACCTCCTTCTGAGCTTATGATGCATTTGATTTGGTTTCCATAGGAACTGATGCAGAATCCAAATGTTTGGAAAGGATTTCAAATTCTCCATGAAATTCTCATCTGATGAATCTCCAGACAGGTTTTCCTTCTAGATCAAACTATTCAACAGGAAGCACTTATGAGCAACATATTACCAAACAACTCCTTTAGACTTAACAATCTATAAAATATAATTTAGCTATGATCTAATCCTGTTGCAGTCAAAGATTATTTATCTGACAAACACTGAGGTGACTTCCGCACAGACTCTGAACAGAAGATTTGTTTTTTGAAACATACTCTGCACATAAAAGTAAGACATCCACTCACTGTCTATCCTGCTTGTGGCTCCCCACAGTTTATGCCGTGCTTTGTATGGAAAACATCTAGCTCTACTGACTCACTTGGACACTCTGGGGGAGGTTTGAGTGTAGTATACTCCATATGCAAGTGAACAGTGAGACTTATAGAGCATTTAAAGAGACGTGGATTCAGCAGTTGAATGAATGTTGCTCTTAAAGTCAGAAAATTCTATTTTGTAAATAATCCAGTAGTCATTGAGTTTGCGATTGTATCAATACCACTGAAACAACATTGTTTTAGTGCTTTGTTGTTTCAGATTGATGGATGGATGGATGGATGGATAGAGATATAGATAGATAGATAGATAGATAGAGAGATAGATAGATAGATAGATAGATAGATAGATAGACAGACAGACAGACAGACAGACAGACAGACAGATAGATAGATAGAGCCCAATTAAAATCCAAACATATTGTGCATAGCTCAAGTGTGTTTCTATGGAGGCTGTGCAAATAGTCAACAAATTGTCAATTAATATATATATTTAGAAATACTGAACTTTAGTGAAGAGAGACATAACCTTAAACCAACACTTCACATATTGTGATTGGAATTACTGATGTAAAGCATTTGTCTGAGTAAGCTGTGCAAATAGTCAACGAATAGTCAAATGTTATTAAAAAAATATATATTAAACTTAATTGAATAAAAAACCTGACCTAAGACAAAAAGCAAACATTTTAATTCTACTAATACACTTCCTGCTACGGTGACAATTAGGTTTATTCCATTCATCACTCGCTAGTGAGATGTATTTATGTAGCAAGTTGGTATCAAGATGCCAGACAGACTCTTGAAGATCGTCCAAAGTCTAATAACATTTTTCGTGTTCATATATAGTGCTCAGCAGAGCCAAGAATGACAGGGAACAAAGGCATTTCACCAACGAGACCAGATTTCATGCTTAAAAAGATGCTAAACATATCTGAAAAACCCACGATCCTAGCTTTCTATAAATCAGCATCAAAGTTCTGTGTAGTTGAGCCGCAGAGAGCTGGTTGGACAAACTCATCCCTGTTGTAGCTTGAGTTTTAGTCAACGTGCACTACAGTATGATGTCAAACCCAGCAAAGCAACAAACAGTCAGGCAGAGTATGTGTCATGTCTGTCTCTCCTGAATCTTCCAATGTGCTGACAGAAAGAAGAGGAAAAGGTTCAGACCTTAATTGTGATGTAGACTGTGCACGACGCCTCCTCCTCCTCCTCTTTCTCTGCTGCCTCTGCCTCCGAGCTCAGTCTGATCTCATCAACACACATGTAAAATGCTCTCTGCTGCCGTCAACGTCTCAATGGTGTGGCTGCCACTCACATGTGAACGCTGCGTCTCTGAATGAATGAATGAATGAATAGAGCTTACAGGTGTACATGTCCGGAATGCACGCCAGAGCTCGGGCTCTGCTCCAGTGCTCACGGACTGAGATGTGGGAGAAGAGGGGGCAGCTTATTTGGCACTAAACCCTCCCTCCATCCCTCCCTCTATTCTACTCTCCTCCCTCCCCTCTTCCTCTCTCTGTCACTCTTTCTCTCCTCTTATTCCACTTAAACCTTTTTTTCTGCTGCTGTTCGGCTCTTGCACCAAACGAGTTCCATCGACTTCCTCCTGCCTGCTGTTTGTATTAATTGTCTGATTCCAGCAGGAGTGTGTGTGTGTGTGTGTTTGTGTGTGTTTGTGTGTGAGGGAGAGACACTCTGAGTGTATTTATATGGGACTGAGGGAGTCTCTGCCTTTCAGGACAGGACCAACCCCCATCCTCTGTGAAACAAGCAGCCACTGGCCCGTACTGGAGAGGGATTGGCAACCTACATGGTACAAAAGGATGAGGAGGAAAGATTTTAGCATGTGTCTGACTTTCTTTCTTTCGCTCTCTCTCTCTCTCTCTCTCTCTCTCTCTCTCTCTCTCTCACACACACACACACACACACACACACACACACACACACACACACACACACACACACACACACACACACACACACACACACACGCACATAGATTAAGGAGAGATGATCAAATTTCTATATGCAGCGGGCCAAATGGAAAAGCCACTGATTTAAATAAGCACAAAATTGCCGTCCAAACAAGTGGGGATGTAATTACAGTTTATGACGCTGAGTGATCACCCCTCAGGAACCATTAAGTGCTACTTTTCCTGTTTTTGAAAGGTGTGACATTTAGCAGAAGCGCTAAGCTACTGGGGGCGACACACAACACTTGCACCTAACCTTTACTAAATAATGGATTGTGGCTATACGCATCATGTGACACTTCAGTAATTAGAAACATACATGGAAAACCTCAGCAGTAGTAGAGCCACAGTATGTGTGCACATTAGGAGACTCCATAATGCACTACACTGATTAATAGTAAGACAACAGTGTTGTTTTAAGTCAGACGTGCAACTCAGCCAAGTAGTGATGAAGTGAAACCACCTCCTGAAGCCATCAATCATACTTTGAATCTTTCCGCTCCAGTTGTTTCATGATGTTCCTCCACACCACAGGGTGGAAGTACTTTATACCCGTCTCTTTAAGAGCCCATGTCATTATATTAAGTATAGTCCATCATAAAAGCACAAAGCAAATGCTTATAAAAAGGTATATAGCAGATTGCATGTAAGATGCACTGGAAAGATCAGTGCCTGCTTGTGTAAGCAGATTATTATGTGTAAATAAACATGTTTTTGTGTTGATATGCTTCATGCTGCAGTCCTCCCTCGAGCCAGTGAGCGACGAGATGCGTTCTCCCTCCTACCTTCATCAAGACGAGACCCGAAGGTGCTGCAGCTGTGGCCTTTCAAAGTTTAAATGGTGACCTTTAAATGTTGTCCCCCATAACAGTAATTTATAGGTAGGGCTGGATGTGAGCGGTGTCTTTTATTTGTTTATTTTCAGAGAAAGGTTGCAAATTGTGAAGAAAGAAAAAGTAAGTGAAACTTTAATTACGCCTTTCCTTGTTTTGTAGCTGGAAAGTGAAATGATTGCATCATGTCTCATCTCAATCAATAAATCAAATACTAAATGAATTAATCATACAAAACAAAGTTTCTATTAAATTACATTTTTTGCCAAATATCAGAAAATCAGAAATATACACGGTATAATGTCAATATTGTTATTTAAAGTTATTGGAATTACCAGGCAAAACAATGTTGTCTGTTTTCTGAGCAGTTTATTAGGAACACCATGTTAACACTTGGTATGCCCTCTGAACCAGTTGTATTGATGAAATGTTTTCTGTATAGCTTTTTTTAATGGTTATTTTTAATGATAAGATGAATACACTTCCTGCTGGTGTGACAGATAAGTATCTTCCATTCCACCTGAATCACTCAGGAGTGAGACGTCTTCATATATCAAACTGCTTCTTCATCCGTGTCAGTGTTTTTAAACTTGGTAACAAGATGCCAGACAGACTCTTCGGAATTAAAAGATTCATATTTCAGAAGTCCTGAGCAGAGCCGAGAATGACAGGCTACGTCTCAGCAAACGAACCTCTGACAGTGACATTACAAAACAGAAATCACATGAATGTTTGAACTATAGGATCAATGTTACAGTCATGACAAACCATGACAAACCACATCAGATTTCATGCTGTGAAACAACGAAGGAAGTAAGAAATTAACAAAGATGATGATGATGATGATCTGCAACAGAGACCAACCCTCTGGTATCTATTGTCTCCATTCAAATGTTTAATGTCAGCTCTTGAACTGTAGCAGTGTGATTTTACTGTATATATTGTACGACTATGGGATAATTGCATTAATTAGCAGGTGTATAGATGTTCCTAATAAAGCAGAAGTAAATGTAAATCAATATATAACCAGAATTGTCTGTGAGATTCTCAATCAGCATGAAATTGGAAGGGTAAAAACTACAAACATATACAGAGAGCACAGGTCAGGTGTTATTAGAACAGGGACTGTACATATGATGGTCTCTTAATTCCAAATGGTACATCTGTGGGCATGTAACCCACATTACGCAATACATCTATGTGCTGTGGGAAGTTTTTGGCTAGATAACACCCCGTTGCATCGCTCTGTTTCATCCGAGTGTTGGCGGTGATGTTTGGATGCTTTACAGTTGCGAACAGTTTTCTGTTGCTCTACGTCTCCACTGTTTGCCTTGCAAAAGAAACAAGTAGGTCAATGTGCCTGGGGACCCTGTACGCCTTTTGACAGACTTCCAGATCTCCTGGAAGTTAGTCTCCAGAGGGGCGGAGGCAATATTTAGGGCAAAGCCTTCACAGTCGTCTCCTTCCTGCAGCTACTGCATGTGAAAACTGGGAATATGAATGTATACAGTATATACAGTATATAACACACATCATATATTAATAAGACATGAATACTGTAAATATGAAATGGTGTATATAGTGTATAATAAAAGGAGAGCTTGATATATAGATGGGGTAAGGAGTCTGATGTTTTCATGAGAGGATTTCAACTTTATTTGGTTTATAGGTTGTCTCAAGCACAGTAGAGTTACAGCAGCTGATGTCTCATGGGAAACCATCATCTACCTTTTCACTGCCACTGTTTCCAGACAACAGCTGCACAAACCTTAGCAATGGTGGCTGAGGGAGGGAGAACAAGGAAGAGGAAGTCGCATGAAATAAAACGGCTCAGCCGAGCTGAATGGTCGGGGGCTTTGTCTCCGGGTGTCTCAATGGGCGGCCTACAATGTGTGTTAATTCATTCTTCACAAAGAGCCTTGGAGCGAGGCTTTCCCAAACCAGCAAACAAATCACTTCCCCGGCTCAATTGGTATTCTAAGGCTGATTCTCCAGTCTTTGTGTTGTGAAATGAACACATGGAATAACAAACAGATTGAAGTTGTAGGTGTACTTCACTTACTGAGAGGTGACTTTTTATACCTATATGCATTGTGAACAACCTTGTCCCCCCCAGGAATACAGCAAGAGTAGGGTTTGTAGGGAAAGTGGTTAGTGGCTGGATTTAGTTCATTGGCACAAAACAATACAATACAATTTTATTAAGGCAATTCAATTTGAGGCAGGCAAAATAATACAAAAACAAGATACACACATGTAACGTCAAAATAATACAAAAACAATAACACAATAAAGCATGAACAATGAAGGGAGCCCTCCTTGATTTAACCGCAGCAGTCACCAGGGGTTGAATGGCAGACGCACAGAGCACACAACCTGTCCCCAGGGACCAGGATTAATATTTAGAGTGCCATCCAGGGTTTAGGCAGTGGTGTGGTGTCAGGACAAGGACAATAACAAAGCAGAAGCAATGTGTTTGGTCATAAATCACAAATCAGAATTTCTTGATCACCTTGGACAACATGTGTGACGACGAGGAGTTGAGTCAGATATATACTTTGAAGCCACACGTTCACATAGAAAACAAGATGCTTTCTGAGCTTCTTCGCATTCTTGCTCTGTACTCGCCTGTTTTACACATGTGAGGAAACACCACAGATCTCAGGACATGCAAATTTGCATTCTATAATAAGAAAAAGTGGCGACATTGGAGGAGGTTCACCTGTGGTTTCTTCTGAGACCATGTAAGATTAAGCAATTGATGGATCCATTGTAGATTGCATGAGAGAAACTTAAATCAACCACATCCTGACAATGGCAAATATTTGCCTCTACACTGCCGACTGCTCGTGTGTGTATTGCATCTTGTGGACTTGTAGTGTTAAATTCTGATGACGTGCTTAACCAATGTACTTAACAGATGCAAAATAAGTAAGGCAGCTATGATGCGTACACAATCACAGAAACACTGACACATATTATCACTTAGATCCAGTATACAAGAACATCAAGGGTTAGATGTTAGGGCATTATGAAATTATTGAAATGTTAAATAGAAATTAAACTCTGCAAGTGAGTATCTTGTCCTATGGTCTCTGAATTTATTTGCACTGTTGATAAAGAATTGCACTTTATTTTAAAATATGTCTGTAATAGCCAAGCAAGCTAAACTGGATTCTTCAAATAAACTCTCACAAAAGATACATATATATATATAAAATGAAAAATCTGGGCAACTTAATCAAACTTCACATTTGTAAAACCATATTCCAGCATTCAGATGTTTCTTTATTTTCATATGTTGAGCCAAGGCTTGGCTCAAGGTTATTTCACAGTGTAGTATGAATTATTAATGAACCAAATGGCCTTGCTTCATTATTCAATAACAAAGGGCGCAGGACAAGTGTCTTGTCTCAGTTGATGCGTCGTGGTTTTAGGGTTCTGGAAGAATCTAGTAAGAGCCGTCACTGGAGACAATCAATATTTAACTGAAGGAAAAAAACGAAGAGAGAACATTGCTTTTTATTGTGAATCGTGTTTAGTTTGCAATCTGTATTTTCGAATTCATGTGATCATTGGTTTTATAAATTTTATAGATTACTGATTTCCCTTCAGCAAAAGAACGCATTTCATTAAACTTGACCATTTATTGTTCTGCTTCAAGTGAAAATGTGAAGCATGATACATTTGATGTCCTGACAATAAATCTATCATCATGAAGTATAATGAAAATATGATGACGGGTGGGGGTCCAATTTTAAAATCCATCAAAAACAGTTCATGTATTAATGAAGACTTAAAAATTAGACTCATGCACAATCTGAATTCTTATCTATTACTAAAATAAACAGTTCATTCTTCATCACCATCATCAGATCATGTTCCTGCTGGTTGGAAATCTGTCATAGTGTCATTTCTGAGTTTTCCTGTTCTGATTTACAGTATGTTTGCAACTATGTGTCTCTAAACGCCAGTGGTGGAGGAAGTCCTCTTCATTGTCCTGAAGTAAAAGTACAAATTAAAAGAAAACATTTTGGTAAGTAAAAGTAAATGCACCACGTTAACTTTCCTTCTTGAGTGAAAGTAACTACTTGCTTCGAAATGTACTTAATCAAAAGTGAAAGTACTTGCTGAGTGTAGCTTATTCCCTAAGGGCTGCTGCACACTAGAGGATTTTCAACTCTTGACAGATTTGGCCAGAACGTCAGACTACACACTCTGCGTTTGTAGGAAACGATTTCACAGTGGTGATTTCCACAGACTTGAAATCTCACAGAAACTCGTGATATCTTCTTCTTCTTCAGTTTATTTACGGAATCAATTTTTAGGTACATTACCGCCACCTTCTGAAATGGAATGTGGAACACTCGCATGATTAAAGGTGACTTCAGAAGAGAAACAAACATGGAGGAGGACTGACATCGTGTTCTGTTTTGCAGCGAAACCCCCCCCCCAAAAACTATGGATATAGTCATGGCTGATAAGGTGTATACATTTTGTAGCACGAGCTGGAGGTGAGTAGGAAATGTATTGTTGGTTTTAGTCACAGCTGTACAAGTACGCAACATCAGGTTTTGCTTCCCAGTCAGCTCTCGCTCTCTCTCTCTCTCTGCGGGTTTCTGTCGCAGCCGATTATGTTTGATATTTACGATTCGAGATCGGGGAGGGTCCGACTCAATCGGTAGCATTATCATTTAATTATTTTAATATTTTGTAAACTCACCACACTTCAGGATTATTTGGTCAGAAAATTGGCACAGATTGACATTCAGTTTGGAACGCCCCCGCAATTGTGCAAATCGGGTCTAAAAGCCTGATTATCCTGTAATATACAGCAGCCTCAATGCTCTATTACATCATCGAGGCCTCCTCAGAATCAATTTTCTTCACCAGTGATGCTGCTGCTGCAGACCTGCGTTGCTCCAGTTGAAGGAAGTGGGGTCTACCTGCCCACTCTGACTGGATTGTTATTGATTACTTTTTTTAAATGTATGAAAAAAATGTGAACATTTAAAAAATGTAGTGGACTAAGTAGAGTTTGTTGATCTATGTAGTGGAGTAAAAGTGAAAAGTACCTGAATATAAATCTACTTAAGTAAAGTACAGATACATGATAGAAGCTGCTCCCTATGTGTCCTGCTGGTGTTAATGGTGATTGTTTCTTTCTACAAACTCCAGTTTCCTCTCTCTGGTCATTAATTATGAGAGTCATCCACACTTAGTGTCAGGGAGAGATTAACGTTAACCTTTGACTATTGTGTTTTGTTTATCATTGAATAGTACAAGTGATGTTTGACTTTTTGCAAGTAGCCAAAAAGTACACTAAACCTAATGTGAACCAGTTCATAAAACAGGTATTTGTGCAGTGCACCCTGTGTGCCCTCTGTTCTCATTCGCTGCCCATAGGTTTGGACTGAGAGGAGAAATTAACATATTCATGAAATCCTTGGTGCATGTTCTGTTGTTAACCTTCAGATTTCCACTGGTTTCGTTAGTTTGCAGGTACAGCAGTGTTTCTTGGTTGGCTGATCCACTTCTTTGTAAACTACAGTCCCATCAGACTGAGCTGTACTTTGTGTTTAGTGCCAAACAGCAAATCTCATCACACAAATACACCTTTGTGCAATGATCAATACAAATATACTGGATGAGGGTCATAAGTCAAATCATTTTCTGTTGACTTCTCTAAAGAAAACTCTTGTTCAGTATTCATTTATAGCTGTTCTTTGTTCTGGGGGCATCCTGTACATGAGGCTCAGCTCTGTCTCATCCAGTTGTGCGTTTTGTTTGAAATGTTGCATCACAATGTCATTACTGTTATTTATATGTGTCATATCACAGGACATCACTGGGAGTGTGGAGGAACATGGAGCCTTCAAATACAGATTAAATAAATCTATATACAGATCTCCACATTTCAATGCATGCTTGATTTTACATCAGACTTTTACACAATATATATATGAGCTATTTATATGGATCTTTATAGACCTATATACCTGAATTACCTTAGTAACTTGCAATATAAATCTCATCATCCTAAGTGTGTTTCCATATAGTGTGGGCACATTTGAGAGAGTGCACAAACACCAAAGTTAATTATTTTCCCATCAGAAACACTTTTTTGTACTTCACTTTTGCATGCCTTGCATTTTATGAATGCACCTACTATGAATTATACACTAAAATCTCCTCAATAATACATGTGAAATATACAGGCTTTAAATATAAAGAATACCGAAGAGAGGTGTTGTCACTGCTTTGCATGAACGTCATAAATACTTGATGTTGTGCAGCCCGTGAACCTCACTACCTTCCCCTCAGATCCCTGTCATTGGTCATACGTTTTGAAAAAGGTTTTAATGAAGCTACAAATCTTTTGTTGTGATTGTTCCATTTCCACAAAATGCTGAGTTGCTGTAAAATCAACAACCTGTAGTTCTACTCCTTCTTCTGGAAAATAAAAAATACACTGGATTATACTTTCCTGACAGATAAGTGACCCAGTGAAATGCAGTATATCTACTAGATCTGACTTAAAAAAATGTATCTGAAAAAAAGCAATGAAAATACTGTCCATCAGTTTTTGTTTGTCTGCATAAATGTGACATAACTTCACTGTAAACACGTATTACATTTCTTTTCCTGCAGACATGGGGACTTTTGTGTGCATTGAAGTCCGACACATTCTTCAAGATATCTTGGTTGGTGCTGGATTCAGCAAATGCAATCTCATACATGAGCAAACAAAACCAGTAATTCCCTGTTCAGAGCTGGAGAGTGGACGGCACTAACAGTTTTACCTTTACTATTACACATGACCTCAGGGCTTAAAAAATAAACCATATATATATATATATTCCATTGTCTTTCGTATCAAGACCATCGCTCCACTCCATTAGGTATATTCTTAATGTACAAGAATGGAGAGATAGTCCTTCACTCTGGGAACCAAGGTTACAATGAAACCAAATCTTCTCCATGCTAGTCCATATATTCTTGTTCCAGTGGCCCACTTTTCCACCAGGTTACCTAATGGGACCTTATTGTCCTGCACAATGTTTGAGCAGGTATGACTCTCCTATTCACCGTTACACTCATGCCTGAGGAAGGCTGCTAGTATACAACGGAAGACAACGGGAGGCGAAGGTTCACAACTGATATATTTGGGCATGTGTGACCGAGCCCCTATGTGTGACCGAGCCCCTATGTGTTACCGAGCCCCTATGTGTGACCGAGCCCCTATTGCCCTTTAGTCCACACTGAACTTGTCACGCCCTGACTGGGAACCAAACCTCGTCTCCAGCAGATTCCAGGAACAACATGTGAGATCTCATTCCAGAAGAGTGTAGTCCTAAAATCAGCATCCCAGTGCACTGCACTTCATCACAGATGAAAATGTTGGATGGTCCGTAACAAACTCTAGGGAGCAGCATTGAGATGAGATGATTATTTATATGGCTGT
The DNA here is from genome assembly GCF_022539355.2 of Hippoglossus stenolepis. NCBI lineage: Eukaryota > Metazoa > Chordata > Actinopteri > Pleuronectiformes > Pleuronectidae > Hippoglossus > Hippoglossus stenolepis. The sequence continues at coordinate 3,994,653 of NC_061497.1, read as the reverse complement.
TCTGCAAAGTCTGCACATGTAACCTCTGTCCTCTGGTTACTTTTAAATACACAACTTACAAAGTCAGGTCCCAGGACCTTTTAACATTCACTGAACCTCTCGCTCACACTGAACTTTGAAGAACTGCATTTAAATGGAACGTGTGACTGAAACAATTTAAAAGGTCACACTTATGTATGTGAAATCACACTCACACACTCCTTTCTTAAACGTGAACATGTATAATGTAAGTTTGTGAATTCTCTGTGTGTCAGTCCATGTTTCAACTCTGTTTCCTTTTTTTTACACCTCCACCCTGAGCGTTTTCACTTATTATCTCTGTCTGTCTCAGTTTGTTGGTGGTTTGTCCTTTTCAGGCCACGGGTGTAACGACACATGATGACAAACGGTGCACAGATTGGAGCTTTGTAAAAACGAACCGACTTGACTTGCATCAGTCCCCCACATTCCTACTCTGACGTGTATGAAACCAGCAGAAATCAGGTCCAATCATTGCTTCTCCACATGATGGATTACACTTGTGCCATATGTAGCTCAGAATAATCGAGCTAACGGCGACAGGCTTAGTCACATGGGCAGAAACTCTGCGTGGAACTCCTCCAGAATAGAACTACTTAGAGACTGTATTACTTCATGTTGTTGGCCACAGTTTAAAAGTAATTGTATCACATAAATCACGCAACTGACAATATGCTGTGTGAAAATATACATGGATGGTATGTTAATGATATACAAGTGCAGAAAGATGAAATAAATAAATTATAAAACATGAGTACTGCATTAAAATACAGGACATACAGGATACTGTAGCACACGTTAACTGTCATGTTACATTTCACATCTGCTGAATTTTTTTTACTTCAAGGGCACTCTACTGCTGCATTCACACCAAACGTGAAGCAATGTTCACATTGTGTTCCTCATTCAAGTCTGGCCGTATTTGTGTTTACTTGTGGTGCTCGCACGGGCAATGCAAGTAAATACAATTCACGACTATTCGCCTGTTCTCCCCGACAGAGGAGAGGAGGACTACTGAGTGAAGTGACTACAATTGCTGAGTTGTAAATGTTGTGCAAACGCTGGAGGAGCTCTGGGAATTTCCCAGTCGTCTCCAGGAGGTGCTTCTGGATGACTATCGTTTCCAGTGCCAGGCTGACCAGTGGCCGGTTTGATGACCTGCATTCTCCATTTCAAAGTTTTTGTGAGTTAAAATATTTCAACTTGAACGAGTGAAGGGAATTACATGAATTTCACATCCATGTTCACAGCCTTCGCAATGTTCGCATCACCCGGCGTGATTGATGCAAAATTTGAGTTATAACACATAACAATTTACACCTCCTACACTCCTCTAAAGGCATCACCTCATGTCAACTTATTTTGTTATTGGGTTTTTTAAAGGTTGATGTAAACTGTATCCCTAAAACATGACAGACTGTGCAGGGACCATGAGAGAACAGGCAGCATTAATTGTTTTTCATCATAATTTCATTTTTATACACAATTTCTTTCACAGGCAGTTTGACAATAGTGTAGTTGTGTTTAAATTTGCTTACAATGCAGCTTTAGTGCACCAGCCTCGTGTCACCCTTTGTTACCAGTCAACAAAAACATACACACCGTGCAAGCGCCTGTCCACCAGTCTTTGTCAGCCTGTCACAGATATAAGGGTGTCTGCCTATATAATGTCTGATGTGAAAACTTTTTGCGCAGAACATAAGGTGATTAAAAAAATGGGGAAAATACAAAATACAATAGTTCCAAATTTAGCTAAGAGCTCATTTCCATATAGACCCCAAGAAAATCTCAAAAATCATCACTACACAACAGGATCCACATCCAACAACCTTGGCCAATGTGAACTTTGATGTCAGCATCAAACATCCAGTGTAAGAGCCACCATGCAGCCTGCGTGTGTGTAAATAAATATTAATGTTGGTTTGATATGTTCTTAAATTATCCAGGTTTGTAGTTTTATTTTTATACAGTTCAAATATATTTTGTATAGTGTGTCTGCTGTATTTAATTATATTCTGTTTTGGGTGCTGTTTGTGGCTTGTTGTTTGCGACAGTTGAGGATGCCGTAATGCAGTTCAGTGGACATGCGTGTTGTTGTTATTGACCACATGAACATCGTGGTGAGTGCGAAGTCTGAGGAGTGGATCGCAATAAGTTTTTGACCGTGAAAGCGTTAAAAGACGTCGTGACATTGTGAAAAGACAGCATCGCCAATTCGGTAAAGGATCGATATAAGGTGTGTCTGTAAATTGTGCTGGAACTGGAAAATAAACCCTTTTCAAGATTTACCTGCCTCCTAGAAGTGTGTCGACTTTCGGTTTTCACAACAAGGCAAGGTATATATGTTGGACACGAGTTAGACTTAAGAAACACTTTACGAAGTAAAACGGCCACTACATCCAGTATCCAGGCTCAACTCCTTAACTGTCCTGGGTTACGCAAGCAAAGTGAAGAAGCACCACATCTAATCAGACCCTCTGCCTTTATTTCCACGTCCTCCCACAACATGAGGAGACAAACAACCTTGTTTTTAATAATGCGAGCCCGAGCGAGAAGACCTTTATCTCTGGAGGAGACTGCAGAAATAATGGCAGTAATTAGCTGAGCGTTACTCCTCACTGAGACCTCCCGAGAACCCCCACAGTCATTCCAGCGCCACATGCGCCACCTCCTCCTCTGCCTAAATTGACACTGCTGCCTGGTTTGACATGCTTGCTCACACATCGGGGAACAGGAAACTGTTTTTTAACCCGAGAGCTGCGACTGCACTGCTCTTCATGCAGTGAAGGGTCCAAATACAATTCTTTACATTCTGATCACTTCAATCATTAGCATGAAAAAAGAAACAGATCGGTCGTCACTGTGGGATCATAACCGATCATTTAGTGCTGTAACTTTGCAACGTGTTAATCTGCATGAAGAGCATTTGTTCCAGCGGTTGCCGCTGCACACTTGGTGCCACTGTGACAGCCCGCAGTAAATCACTATGCCTTGATAATTTATGAACACGAGCAAAAAGAAAGGGAGGTGTGATCATTACGCTCTGACAGCTCATACAGTTACTTCCCACATGCAGAGCCGAAAGTATATTACCTCAGACAGGTTTACACCGTCGTCCGGGCCCTTTGCAATGAGAAACTGCAGTGCACAGCCTCAGGGCCCCTGAATGAGGAGGATTCAATAAGACTTTTGTTTTCCTTGTTTGTTTTAATAACACCTGCCCACATGCTCAACTAGAATATCACTAGAGCGCATACCTCCGCCAAGGGCCAACAGTCCCCTTAAATTCAATTAAGCTGCACCAAGTTGCATACATTATAGTCTCCTAAATGTGATCCATAGAGTTCTCCTATCTCGTAATGTCAAAGAAAGTGATAAGGAGCCAGTTCGTCCCTGACTCACATCCTTCCACCAAGTTTCATGTTAATTCGTGTCATAGTTTTTGTAGAACCCATATCTGCAAAAACACAACCATCCCATTATGAAAACACATTTAAATTCACTGGAACCAGAATTTGAGTTGGATCTGCACCAAATTGGACACACTCACAAACATCAGTCCACTAAACAGGCCTGATATTTTCAATCACAATCCATGAACTATTGTCTGAGAAATCAAGCACAATGTTGAATAACACTCACTCTCTCATGTTCCTCATCCCATGTCCCATCCTTCCATCGAGTTTTGTAAAAATCAGCCCAGTTGTTTTTGTTATCACAGACAAATGGACAGGGGTGAAAACATGGTAGCAGGTAGGAAAAGAAACCTCATGATAGTCAGCATCAGCAGTGAATCCACTACCCTGAGCAGACAAAGATTAGAGCAGCACCAGTACTTCATCATGCATAGGCAGAACGTCTCAGGAAGGAGGCAGAACAGAGCCACACCAATGGGTTCTTCCACGCCTCCTCCAAATTAAATGGAAATCGGTTGAGTAGTGTTTGGTTAATCCTGCTAACAGACAAACAAACAAATGCCTGCGCAAAACATCACTTCCTTGGCAAAGGTAAAAAATCACTTCAGAGAAACAGGTCCGTAACGTACATTATATATTTCTCTTCTGAGCATTTAATCTTTAAACTTGTACAGTCTACACCAAAAGGCTGCAGTATTTTGACAGGACGTGGTTTGAAATCAGCTGTTGAGAAGCAGGTTCTTTTCGACAGGACAAACATCCCCTGCTGTTTCATAAACCACTCTGCTGTCGATGGTGGAAACAGACTCAACCTGATCTTTTCCTCCTCCTGCATGTGGCTTTCTGCTGGAACACACGCAGCATTTATCAGCTGCCATTCCTGGAAAGTGTTGATGCTGTGGAGCCTCATGCACAGCTCACACTGCTCTGTCTTTTCAGTAACATCCACTCATTGGTTTGTATGATTCAAGCAACAATCATGTTGTTGTGAGTCATTGTGTTGAAACAATCACCTCCAATTTGAGCTCTGAGCCTCTTTTAATTTGAGAAAACGATGTCTCTAATACAAACAAGCTCGCTGTGCTGAGTGATTTCAAAGTGAAGTGTAATCAGTGGAATGAAACACAAGAACCAGAGAAGCGGACAGGACTCACATCGGCAGCTTGACAACAGACAGCTGCTGTGACAACTATTACCCCCTCCTCATGTCTCTCCTCATGTGTCTCCTCATGTGTCTCCTCATATCTCTCCTCATGTGTCTCCTCTCATGTCTCTCCTGATGTCTCTCCTCATGTGTCTCTCCTCATGTCTCTCCTCATGTCTCTCCTCATGTGTCTCCTCATGTCTCTCCTCATGTGTCTATCTCCTCATGTCTCTCCTCATGTCTCTCCTCATGTCTCTCCTCATGTGTCTCCTCATGTGTCTCTCTCCTCATGTCTCTCCTCATGTCTCTCCTCATGTGTCTCCTCATATCTCTCCTCATGTGTCTCCTCTCATGTCTCTCCTGATGTCTCTCCTCATGTGTCTCTCCTCATGTGTCTCCTCATGTCTCTCCTCATGTGTCTATCTCCTCATGTCTCTCCTCATGTCTCTCCTCATGTGTCTCTCCTCATGTCTCTCCTCATGTCTCTCCTCATGTGTCTCCTCATGTCTCTCCTCATGTGTCTCTCTCCTCATGTCTCTCCTCATGTCTCTCCTCATGTCTCTCCTCATATCTCTCCTCATGTCTCTCCTCATGTCTCTCCTCATGTGTCTCCTCATGTCTCTCCTCATGTGTCTATCTCCTCATGTCTCTCTCCATATCTCTCCTCATATCTCTCCTCATGTGTCTCTCTCCTCATGTCTCTCCTCATGTCTCCTCATGTCTCTCCTCATGTCTCTCCTCATGTGTCTATCTCCTCATGTCTCTCCTCATGTCTCTCCTCATGTGTCTCTCCTCATGTCTCTCCTCATGTCTCTCCTCATGTGTCTCCTCATGTCTCTCCTCATGTGTCTATCTCCTCATGTTCTCCTCATGTCTCTCCTCATATCTCTCCTCATGTGTCTCTCTCATCATATCTCTCCTCATGTGTCTCCTCATGTCTCCTCATGTCTCTCCTCATGTGTCTCTCTCCTCATGTCTCTCCTCATGTGTCTCTCCTCATGTCTCTCCTCATGTGTCTCTCTCCTCATATCTCTCCTCATGTGTCTCTCTCCTCATGTCTCTCCTCATGTGTCTCCTCATATCTCTCCTCATGTGTCTCTCTCCTCATATCTCTCCTCATGTGTCTCTCTCCTCATGTGTCTCTCCTCATGTCTCTCCTCATGTGTCTCCTCATATCTCTCCTCATGTGTCTCTCTCTCCTCATATCTCTCCTCATGTGTCTCTCTCCTCATCTCTCTCTCCTCATGTCTTTCCTCATATCTCTCCTCATGTGTCTCCTCATGTCTCCTCATGTCTCTCCTCATGTCTCTCTCTCCTCATATCTCTCCTCATGTCTCTTCTCACGTGTCTCCTCATATCTCTCCTCATGTGTCTCTCTCCTCATATTGCTCCTCATGTGTCTCCTCATGTCTCCTCATGTCTCTCCTCATGTGTCTCCTCATTTCTCTCCTCATTTCTCTCCTCATGTCTCTCCTCATGTGTCTCCTTCTCTCTCTCTCCTCTGTGTCAGCTCTGTTGCTGCCTTTTGAATCCAGGGAGAGTTGATTGCCCTCTACTAGTCCCAGTTGTGCCAGTCAACACTCCCTGGTTCACCTGGAGGTTCTCTGAGTTTCCTCCACAAACCACATCACTCAGGTGATGTGGTTTGCCACAGGCCACTGTGGCACAGGACGTTGCCACCAGCTTCTCCCCACAACACCCGAAGATGAACCAGCAGCTTTTCAGCATCTTTTTATTCTCAAACACAAGCGAAAACGTAAATTCAAACAACTCAGCTTACATTCTCCAGCAGTTTCTGCATCTTACTCTGATGGAGCTCTGGAGCATCAACACAGACTGAGTAACAGAACATCGTGAACAGGCACAGCACTAGTTTACTAAATGTCTAAATGTTGGAAAAATAATATTGAACAAATTCTGGTCTGAGCAACATCAATCCTCCTGTGTTGGTGGCTTCATATAGAATCCTGCCCTCATTTATATTTATGATACAATTGTTTGTTTTAAATATTCTGTACAATATATTAGGTATTTTTGTGACAGGTTACGTAAAAGATTCTCAAGGTCATGTTGTGAGCTGCTCAACCAAAGCTCATATATTCAGGTTTCTGGGGCAATAGATTATTCGCAGGCCTCACACATGGGATCCATTCCTCTTCATCTGACAGTCGGCCGTGCCCACATGACAAATGACATTACAGCCCTGGGCTCCATGGAAACATGAAAAGCCATCTTACAAGACAAAGTAGTTAGGCACCAGGTCTGAGGGACTCCTTCTTACCTGACAGTGATACTGCCTCACTGTTAAAAAGAGTCATCCACGTCCTGGCCGTGGTATAAATCACACCCAGGGTTTCACATGTTCCACAGGAAGTGGTTTCCGGCTGGTTAAGAAGATGCTGCATGAGGTGGAGATTCAGCAGCAGCAGCATATTATCCTGTTACTAACAGTGGCAATATGAAATGTGCACTCTATACAGTATGTGCACATCTGCACACAAGCATGTAAACCAGACACTTGCAGGATACAGATGACACTCCAGGCTCTGCCAGACAGTTTCTCTTGTCGTTTGTCATAACACGATTACTAGTCAGCGCCGAGTGTCAGTTACAACGTGTACGTTGACATGGCGCATAAAGAAACCTTGTAATGTGATGTAGGTAAGATTTAAGGTCAGGTCCTTTTTTTATTTTTCTGTCTGGATGACAATGAAAGCTAGAAAGACAGACATGGAAGATTGTATTATTTTTTTTTATCTTATGAGTGTGGGCTGCGTACTTGTCGCACAGATGAAAAAAAAAATGATGACTACAAAATGACTACTAAGTAAGTTGTCTGTGTACCAGGTGGATGCACTGTGTCTGATGTCCCCTCCACTGGCATCTTTCTGACATTTGGACATGGGGGAGCCACATGCAGCAATTTTTGATAGGGCACATTTAGATTGAGTTGGGTCCTGCATGTAAACCTCCAGCCCACTCATTCTCCAGTTATTAAAACAACAGCGACGTTAAGGCACTAAAAAACGAAAGGTCATCAAGCAAAAAAGAACCAAGCCCAAACCTTGATCCTGTAAAACACAACTAAGTGCATATAGTAATACTAAAAGCCACATTTCTGCTGTTTATCACTGACATTGTTAAACACAATTACATATTTTGTCACTTTACACAGTTGTATAAACTGATGCCAGACTTTGATTTATTCATGTATTCTTTTTTTGTATTAATGTTCTGCAGAACACAGGCTCAGAGACAGATGCAGCTTTAGGATGTTTATTGTAAAACAGTTCTACAGACTGGTTTTACAGAGGCTCCGGACTGGAGACTGGGAGAGGAGGAGGGGAGCTGGGCAGGCAGACAAAGTCTGAACTGAGGTTCAGAAACCAGGCAGATGGTGAGACCGACAGAGACTCCAAATGGGACTGGCGGGAAAAGATTGTGCTGGATTTGGCTGGTAACTGGTGGATAATGAACATGAGGTACAGGCGCCTGTTTGCGCAAACCCAGTTCACATCAAAATGTCAAACCAAAGGTAGATTTGGCCGAAATGTTTGTACAACTACTGGTGACTGAATGATCTGGCAAAGACGGAAGGAACAACCCGAACATCCCATTCCAGTACTGCAGCTGTTGAGAGGATGATTGAATCCACACTCAGGCAAATACAGGAGCAAGTTATGACAAGATGCCCTTTATCCTCATGAGATACAGATTGTGGATGTTCACCTTATCACAACACCAGGATGGCAACACGGAATACAAAACATAAGATAACTAATCCAGGGTGTTCCAGCAGAGGCCTTCAGGCTGCTCAGGTAAACCCTCTGTGAAACATCATTTAGGTCAGGCATCATACACAATTTTAAAGGTATTAGAGTGTGTTTTACTAACATATTCCCTGAGAGCAACAATCAAAGTGGTGTGTGAGAAATCCCTGGGAGTGTAGAATGGACTGAGCCCCACAGCAAATGTCTGGAAACCATCTGAAAGCTATTATTTTTTTATTATATTATTTTTATTCTCAAAAGCACAAGAAATGCAATAATACAATGTACATGTAATTTTTCAATTCCAGGAGGCCAATGCACAGGACCGAAACAGAAGTCACATCAATACTATACAAAAACTCCTTATGTGTGGTTTCCTTTTTTACATTTCTTAAAGGAAACTGCTCAGTATGATTTGATACTGTACTGTGCCACCTGCTTTAAAGTGGTGCTTTAATGGAGGTAAGAGTTGAGGTTGTCATATGCAGTCTGTGGGTGGGAGCCCATGTTCCAGTCTGAATCCGTCCAGCATTTGTATCACAGCAAGTTATTTCACCCGAGACCATAAAGAGACACAAAAGTTGTGATATTTTAATTTGAAAATGCACTTGACAACAAAACAGGTCCCTCCATGCTTCTATCACTGACAGGTGTCCAGGAAATAATCTAGTCCCGAGATTGTCTGGTGTTATTTCTCTCCCCCTGCTGTCATTCATGCAGGAGCAGGTTGTTTTCTATACTTTTCCACTGGAACACTCTGTCCTTAATGGTGAATGAGGAAACACAGACATGGCTTCGGATTAAACTTTTCACTCATTGGTAATAACCAAAGGCCTTGCAGGGACACATTAGAGCTTTTGTTAGAGGAAGATTGTAAAAAAGAACGAGGAGACTCAGAGTGGGAGCAGAAAGGCCTCACACAATTAGAACACGTTATGGGCACAGTGTAATATTGGGTATGGTTTACGTGTTGTGTTGAATGTAATGGCTGCAGGGTTAATGGCAGGTCCTGGACTCGCAGACTACAGCCTGTGTGCGGCAGTGAGGTGGAATACAGATGGTTCAGAGATAAATAAATATTCTGCCAATCCCACCACTGGTCTCCCAGCTCTGATACAGCTGAGTGAATCACAGTGAAGCATGACAGCTCAACAACTGAATCAGACCCTCCACAAAATAATATCGCTGTCTGGATGTCGCAGACCGGAAATTATGTGAACACCAAAACATTTTTTCAACAACAAAGCTTTTTCAGTATTGATTGAGCTGATGCAATAAATTGTGACATCATACCATGAAAATGTGATAACCTGGAAAAAAACCCTCAAAGGTTCTTAGTTATTCTGGTATTTTTCAACCTGGATATTACATTATGAATGTGGTTGTGTAAATGTTCTTTACACTCCACAAAAGTAGGAAGCTCTTCGTTTGTATAATCCAGCTCAAACAAGTAGGAAGTGAAATGCTTCATCGACATTGTCCACATCAGACAAAGATTCCGCTGTAATTGTTTCTCTCAGTAAAATCCAAACTCCTCTCTGCGACTCTCTCTATCACTCATGTTTCCACCTCTGTCTTCCTGCAACAACCCAAGGGTCCCGAGACTTGACAATGAGTTTCACTCCAGGTCTCGTGAGACTTGGGTTTGATGAGGACAATATGAGTGAGAGTTGGAGGCAACAAGCAGTGGCAGGCTTAGCATTGTTCAGCAGCTCGATGAAGGCCCGATTGGACTCACAGTGCAGTGGAAAGGACTTTTACACTTTATGCTGTCCTGAGACCACTGTTTCATTCACTTGAATGTGAATACCTCACTGCACGTGAATGGTTACAAGTGTTTATGAGAATTTACATTTCAGTGCTTTGTTTATAATCAAAGCCTAATGATGAAATGTGGTTCACGTCACTAGCTGCTGTGAACACCTGCACATCGCTACACCAACACTGTTAAAAGCACGCTCACATTTTAAAAAAATCTAGATACAGAATGTGAGGGGTGTCACTTTGGCTTCATCTTTTCACTGGTGGTATTTGAAGGAAAAGATTATATTTTTATTCAAATATGTAATATATGTAATATGTTTTTAATGTGAATTCCTGTTTGATTCTATTTTGTGAATTTCCATTAAAACTTGCAGTTTGCTTTTTTAATGCATACTTTATAAACTGTACCCAATGTATCCAAAATAGAGGATGATATGTTGTTTCTTCCTTCATGGAGGACAAGATTAACTCTTTTCTGTCTTAACTTGAATAAACAAGCTGCTGACAACAAGCAGTTACTGTTAAAGCTTAATGTTAAAGTTTTGATAGGACCTCTCTCAAGTACATTATTGGCAAACCTGTGTGTATTCAGCTGATGCAGTTTTTAATGTCCGTGTTTTCGCGACCACTAATATGTGTTGAGCTCATATGTTGAGCTGACACCTGTCACTAATGCTGTAAATGTCAATGGTAATTAATGTGTACTGCCCCTTCTAAATATACTTGTAAATGATACTGGTGAAGGTCTGGCAGCTGAGTCCTTATCCAGGACTGGATAGAATGAAATGATCATAAGTTCCAGACAGTTGAGCTGAAGATTTCCAACGGTAATTGATCTTTTTTTTATAGTGAAAATTGTTACTCAGAAACTGAAAAATGTGAAGTATGTAAATTGTCAGTGTGATTAAAATGACCGTCTTTCGTGAACATTAAAAGATATATATATATTTGCATGGGCTTCCTACATATACACATATTAGAGAATATATACAGCGGGTAAAATAAGTATTGAGCACGTCACCATTTTTCTCAGTAAATATATTTCTAAAGGTGCTATTGACATGAAATGTTCACCAGATGTCGGTAACGACCCAAATAATCCATACATACAAAGAAAACCAAACAAATAAGTCCAGAAATTAAGTTATGTGTAATAAAATGGAATGACACAGGGAAAAAGCATTGAACACGCTTACTGAAATTTATTTAATACTTCGTACAAAAGCCTTTGTTGGTGATGACAGCTTCAAGACGCCTCCTGTATGGAGAAACTAGTTGCATGCATTGCTCAGGTGTGATTTTGGCCCATTCTTCCACACAAACAGTCTTCAAATCTTGAAGGTTCCGTGGGCCTCTTCTATGAACTCTGATCTTTAGTTCTTTCCATAGGTTTCCATCAGGAGCCATTCTAGCAGCTTTATTTTCTTTCTCTGAAACCAATTGAGAGTTTCCTTGGCTGTGTGTTTGGGATCATTGTCTTGCTGAAATGTCCGCCCTCGTTTCATCTTCATCATCCTGGTAGATGGCAGCAGATTTTTATCAAGAATGTCTCGGTACATTTTTCCATTCATCCTTCCTTCAATTAAATGAAGTTTGCCAGTGCCGTATGCTGAAACCCAGCCCCACACCATGATGTTCCCACCTCCACACTTCACTGTCGGTCTGGTGTTTGTGGGCTGATGTGCAGTGCCATTCGACCTCCAAACATGGTGTGTATTATGGCATCCAAAGAGTTCAATTTTGGTCTCATCTGACCAGACTATATTCTCCCAGTATTTCACAGGCTCGTCTAAATGTTGTGCAGCAAACTTTAAACGAGCTTCAACATGCTTTTTCTTCAGCAATGGAGTCTTGCGTGGTGAGCGTGCATACAGGCCACGGTGAAAAAACATCTCTTACTATAATTGTGTATTTGTCTTGGAAAATATGCTTCGTTGGGGACCAGCCTCTTTAATTATGTGTTATTATATATTTTGTACATAATGGCACTGGACAGCATAGACTGTGTAGGAGCAGAGCAGAAAATGCAAAATAAGCTCTCACAATACACACAGGGCCACAGTTACTGAATATGGTTCACTTTTGTTTGTGCCCATAGAAGAGAAGCATCTTATCACCTGAACAGTGAAGCAGAGCGAAGAGTGAGAGAGCAGAGTGAAGCAAACACACCACAGGGCAGTGATGTGTGTGTGGAAAACAACTGACCATCAGTCTGCTGGCCTGATATTACTCCTGATTCCTGCTGCCTGCGGACTGACTGCAGCAGTTTGGTGAAATTACACAACATTTGAAGAGATGACTGGGATTATGTGTGAATAGTTCAGCCAACAACAACAACAACATGGCTGTGTGTGAGAACTATAATCTGGTTTACTCACGATCAGAGGTAACGCCTCCACCAGCTGGAGAGTGAATTCCAGGAAAAGGGAAAGTTGATCAATATCTGTTGGTCATCCCAGCCTGAGCATTTCATTTATATACAGGCATCCTTCACTATCTGCTAGTGCAAAATTACAGATCGCCTTAGCTTGTAAATAATTAAATAAGATGGAGATGTCTTTTACAGGATGTTCACCTCTTGTGATGTGAGTAAATACCGCAGCCTGACTTCTTACAAAAACTCAAAAGTATGAACACATCACCACCATTCTCGCCTCATTGCACTGGCTACCTGTCACGCTCAGAATTGATTTTAAAATTGTATTGCTAGTTTTTAAATCTCTTATAACACTGACCTTCTAATACCGTACACACCTGCTCGTAATCTCAGACCAGCAGATCAACTGTTGCTTTTGGCTCCCATGTAAGGCGAGAAACTGAGGGCAGTAGCTTTTTCTGTAAGGGCTCCACGACTATGGAATAACCTTCCACTGGAAATCAGACCAGCTACCTCATTGTCCTCTTTTAGATCTCCTTTAAAGATACATTTTTATAATATGGCTTTTACCTAGATTTCTTAAGTCTTTTTGTATGTCATTTTTCTGATTCTATGTTTGTGAAACACTTTTTAAACTTGTTTTTGAAAATACTATATAAAAAAGTTATATTAATTATTTTTAGTAGTTATTTTTTGCTGCCTGGATGAAATCTCACTCCAACCTGAGCACAAGAGTTGACAGTATTCTTTCTATTTTTAAGGCTGAGCCCAGACATCTGTCGAAGAAAACTGTAGTCTCATAAATCAGTCATACACACAGTAATATCCAACTTCCTTCTCGGCACATGTCTCTACAGTGTTCATACATGCTAAATAAGTCACGTGTCATTCAAAAAGTATTGCTGGCAAAAAGAAGTACGACAAAAGTGCTCTTGGTTTTCCAACTTGCTGAACTGGAATGCGATCGATTCGGGTGTGATGTCATGTGACTTCTAAGGTAAATGGAACTCATAGCTTCATCGAGCTGCTACATAATGGTACCCGTCTTGTTCAAAAAAGGCACGATGTTAGGTTTAAATACAGATTTCTAACCTGACCTACTTTTCAAAGTGTGACAGTGTTGGAGGGAAAAACTTTGCCTTTTGTATAAATGTCAGCTCACAGCTGCTGGACAGAGAGCGGCAGGTTTAATATTTCAGTTTGACTAAAAAATGAGTTCATGTGACAGTCAGCCACTCACACTGGAGTCGGAACCTACTCCTGGCACGACCTGCCACGCTCTCCACTGACTTTATTGCTTGATCAGTGTAATGGGGATAAACTCTGACTTCACATGGTAATTATATGTCAATATAATTTCTCTCAGCACACAGTGATTCACTGCTGTATGATTATTAAACTGGGAACAAGCTCCTCTTGTATAGATTTGACTGAGACTGATTGTTTCATAAATGCTAAAGCACAGCATACAATAAAAAGAGCAGCCCAGAATTGAGAGATTGTGAGATAGTAGCTTAAGGGTCACCAAAGAAGGTAGGCAGGCAGATCAGCAGACTTCTTGTTGTTTCAAAGGTGAATAGTTTTATTTACAGTATTCTCCTAAACTCCAAATAACAATTAAACTATTCTCAACAAAAAATGCACACGCTGGTGGCAACACAGCTTCTCCTGTCCTCTTCCTGGAACAACACTATTCAGCTTCTTAAACAGGGTTTTCGATTCAAAGCTTCAGCCTGACCAATAACCAGCAGATCACTAGACACAGTATTCTTCCTGTAAACACAAACGTTTAACCTTATTTTTCCACTATAGAAGCCCATTCACATCACTAAATGGCTCTTTAAAAGTAAATAGATAAATAGAGGTGCCCTCTTTAAGGCTGCCCTGTATTGTGGGCTCGAACCGTTTGAACAAAGGAACAAACACTGAAATAATATTTTAACCTGACACATAATAAAAGGTAACTAAAACTAACTTATAGTTGTGTGTTTGCTTTAGTGAACTCACAGTTCAATGTGAACTGTAACGTGTTGCCCACACAAACAAACCTGAGTAAGTGATGCAATGTTGCAAAATGGTAAATGATAGTGTAATGAACTTATGGAGAAACTCATGAGTGCACTGTGTAAGGTGGTTAAAAGATGCCAGGGACAAATAGTGAGTAAAAAGGAGATCTCACCCACTTTGTCACAGAATATGTTATGAATTATGCTGTGTGAGTGTTTGGAAAAAGTCTTGAGTAAAATCTACTTTGAGAAATCTAGAAAGCTACAGCTCCACACCTCTTTCCATATTATTGTTCACAGTTCTCCAGTCCACCTGCAGTCATTTTCTCAATAATTGATTCTGTTGAAATGCATGATTAAACAATGGTAGCCTCATTTATGATGGTGCAAGTATGCAGTGATTAAGGTCTAATCATAATTGTTCTGCCTTCTGTTTATCATTGCACTCTTGCATATAGACAAGTAATTAATCGACTGTTCAGCACATGTCTAATCAGTCTTTGATTATAAGTGACAGGCCAACTCAGTGTGTTTCACACAATGTACATATAAGAGTATTACAAGCGAGTGCTGCACTGCTGTGACCCTCCGTCCCCATGTAATCAGTGCTTCTGCTGGTGTGTTCACAACCAACACACCAGGGTTTTAATAGCTCAGGAAGCTAATACTGAGACACTGTGCCTCAATAAACAATCACCTCAGCCTATCAGCGTGCTTATACCTTCCAATTATCCAAATGTTGCACTGCAGATTCTCATATTGCTTCTTAGAACTCTTGAGAGAAATTTACATTTTTATTAAATTTCCATCTTTTTTTTTTTCCACTACAGCACCTGTGATCTGCCTCCCTCACCTCTCATTGGTCTGTGCCCCGCAGCTTCAGGTGGTACAGAGTGCTGCAGAAACCTCACGCAGAGTCACTCAGTGGGTACATCTGCCTTTGATGTAGACGAGAGAGGCTGCACTTTAAATATTTTATAAAATACAGACAATCCGTGTTGTATTTGTTGCTATGAACCTTCAATGAGACACACATAAACCTACACAACAAACACTTTTCATGTAAGAGAGCATAATGCGTATTTTTCACCTACTTCCTCTGTAGGCTACATATATTCTAATTTCAACTCGTAGGGGTTTCATTAACGTCCCTTCCTCCCAAACATGATTCAGTTGAATTACCGCCTCTCAGCACGATTTCAGAAATACTGAACATGGATTTTCACTTTGCAGTGTACCAGCTCTTCCTCTTGCTTCTTGATCCCCTTTTTTTTCCCTCTTACTCTCAGTCACCTCATCTGTTAACTCTCTCGCAAATCCTTAGATTTTTGCTTGTGTTGGGCTACATCCGCACTAATACGTTTTAGTTTGAAAAGCGAATCACTTTTGCTACATTAACATCTCTGAGCCCCTAAAAATGGAGAACTATTGAAACGTTGTTGGCCCCGTTTTACTTTTGAAACTCCGTAGCTGCTTTTAGTTTGGTTGAGTGCTTTGTTTGTTTTGTTTTTTTGCGTTGCTTCAGCTCATCCAGTCTAAAACTGTCCATCTATAAATCTTTCTACTGTATTATTTTGTAAATTTGTTGAGAGAAACTACTGAATGAGGAGTTAAATTCCTTGTATGTGTTCACACTGAAGGCAAAGTTTTAGCCATGACAGTAGACGATGCTTCAAATATGGATGTTGCTGTGAAGAACCTAAACATTCTAAAATATGGACGCTTGACACACACCTTCAACACAGCAGTTTCAGTTTCAAGGTTAGCAGCCAACATTTGTTTCCCCCATTATCTATCTAAGAGTCCGGTCACACAGAATATTTCAGAGGTGAAACTTCTCCTTCCAACCTGTGAGAGTTCAACTTGGGTGAACTTTAACCCACGATATTCGTTTTTTATTGGCGTGTCTGTGACTGGGCCCTAAATATGAACTATGGTCACAATCTCACCTCCGGTTCCTGAGCTATTGTGTTGAGTAATAGACATAAATGTGTTTTTGCAGAACATTATGATGTCTAAGGGAACATGACCTTTGACCTTTTGGATATGAAATGTCATCACTTCATAATTTTGTGGGAATATTTTAATTTTGTAATGTGTGGGAATTTCTGTCATAATTAGCATGTAATTTCTAGAGTTATGGCTAAAATGTGATTTGTGAGATCAGAGTGACCTTAACCTTTGACCTTCGTCCACTAAAATCAGCGGATTTCTGAGTCCAAGTGGACGTTTGTGCCAAGTTTGAAGAAATTCACTTGAATTTGAGACGTTCCTGAGATATTGTGTTCACGACAATGGGATGAATGGGCCAGAGGGATAAAAAAAAAAAAAAGAAGAGGTAAGCGCAAATGACATTTCCTTGACAGCATGACTGACACAGCTGCACGCAGGTGAAATTGGATGTGCATGAAATAAATGTAACTGTGGGGAGCAATTCGTCATCTTAAACAGGCAGACAGGAGGGGGGGGTTGGGAGCTTTAATGGCTCTACCAAGTCTCCAGCATCAGGGGATGAGTTCGATGCATTAATTGTGATGTGAAGCTGGTTCCTGCTCCGTGTCTCTCCTGCTGTGAAACTGAAATCACTGCTGGCAACAGTCAAATCAACAAAACTTTGTCTTTTCGTTGCTCATCTGGACAGATGTGACAATCCCAGTCCTATTATGTCTCTGCTTTTCTCCTGATGTGCTATTTGAAGTGTCAGTGCTGCGAAAGAGAGTGTATACACAGAACAGTCAGTCAACCAGTTAGTTGTTTAGTTGTGTATTTATTTAATCAGGGAACCTCGATGTTATTAACGTGTGTTTAACAAGAGGAACAGATGAGAGCAAATGCTACATGTACATCACATACACATACAGGATTTCATTTGTGTGTGTGTTTTTGTGACTTAATTGTCATTGTGATGTGCTGTAGATTATGTATAAAGATGGACAACATCTAAACTATGCTGGATAGAGGTGCCATCCTCTTTGACTGTATTTGGAGCAGTCTGTCTTTTCAGTAGTGATCAGGGAGTTGAGCCGTGGTATCTAGGTCCCCCCGATAAACGCACTCGACCAATCGCATTCAGTCTTAGATGTCAATCATAACGTTTCACCCTGTTTGTATATCATCAAATAACTAATTAAAACCAAACTTGTCAGAAACTTGAACAGTTGGACGTACATCAGTGTGAGTAGAACTACCTGAAATGACAGAAAAATGAAAATGTACACAATACGTACTTTGACACTTTAGTTTGCTCCTTGTCCCAACTGCTAAGATGGAGGAGGTGGGATTTGTAGCCAGCCAGGGGCCGATCAAGATGATTGGGCTTTACTTTTGGGGAGCTGTCATGTCTTCCATCTTTACATTGTCTATGGTACAACACAACGAGAGTTCAGTGACATCTAATTTATAAATATTACAATATTAGTGAGTAGAGTCTCTCAGATGAATGAGTGTCTCTCATTTCAGTTTATCTTTTAAGGTGCAAACTGTAACCTAGTCCCAGTGTCCAGTGTATTGAGGGTTGTGTCAGCAGTGAGGCTTTACAGAATATACATAATTCTGTGTAGATAGATACAGTAGATAAATGGATAGATTTTATTTCAGAATGATGGCTCCTACGCCTACAGTAAAACACACAAACACATATAACATGCTTTGTTTGCCATTTGGGAATAAATTAATCTTTAATTCATCCACGCCAGTTATATAGAGACATTCTCTTCAATAATTTAAAAGCAGGTTGAGGTATGTGTTGCGTCCTTGCATTTGTGTTTGAACATGGTCTCCTCCCCAATGAGCAGCATATAAATAGTCAAAGAACCTTATTGTTATTTGATGCAGTGCAGTAAAGTCCCCCTCTCTCTCTCTCTCTCTCTCTCTCTCTCTGGGTCGCCTACTGCAGACTGTCTCTTATAATCAATAAGGCCGGTGTGCAGGTTACAGAGTAGAGAGGCAAGTGTAAAAGTGGTTTGCAAGCTAGTGTATATCAGCAGTGAATGAATACTGATAAAGACAATGTAGGTCAAAACATCTGTCATTAGGGGTGGCTGTGGCTCAGGAGGTGGAGCGGGTTGTCCACCAACCAGAGGGTCAGAGGTTCAGGCTCCCCCGTTGCGCGTGCCTGTGTTGGGCAGCATACTGAACTCCAAAGTGCCCCTGACAGCTGTGTGAGTGTATTAGAGAAACATAGTACACATCACTGCACTGTATGGATGTGTGTGTGTGAATGAGTAAATGGCAAAACTGTACTGTAAAGTACTTTGAATGGTTATCAAGACAAGAAAAGCTCTATATAAATACAGCACATTTACCACTAACATTATGCTTCTTACCACAAAATGTCAAAGGATTTGTATTACCTCCACAGATTATGATTTCAATTAAGATTATGGTCCAAATGAAAACATTGTGCTTTGATAGACAAGCAAGACATTTATTAGTGAGTCCTTATTATTATTATTTTATTTATTGGGTCCAAGAGCTACTGATGGACAATAGTTATTAACATTCTTTGTTTTTATTGTGAAAACTTAATCTACTCTATCAAAGAATGTGGGGATGTTTTAAAAATGAAGCACAAAGAGAAACGGCTTATATCCACTGACACCTCACAACAAACATGAGTGAATTACATTATGAGTTACTATATGTACAGGACATACACAGAGGTCATGTTCAGGTACAAAACAGCCCTGGTCGAATCCTTAACAACTGTCTAGAGGTTTGCTGTGATAAGGCTCTTGTTGTTATATGAGCTGTCAGTCTGTCATGGTCAGTAGATGCAAAGGTTACAAAATCACATGGTAACATATGTGCGTTTATGAGGGATTACAAACTACGCAACATTAATTAGAAGTTACTTAAAATTATCACTCAAAATTCTTTCAAGAAATATGAAATGCCCACAACTTGATCGTTTCGTTTGCATTTCTTTATTTTACCAGTCAGTTCTTTTGTGCCTCTCAGTTTATCTCTCAGTGTGGTCATTAGGGTAAATGGAGAAACTCTCTGTGCTGCTCTTCTATTGGTTCAATAAACTGTCAGCCATCCTGCAACCAACTCTGGAAGGTGATCACAGACAAGCCCTTGGAACAGCTGTCCAATTACTGTGGTGATTGAACTCACACACATACACACACACACACACACACACACACACACACACACACACAATCTGTGCCTAGAAAAACCAACAAAATCCAAAACCCAGGCAGTAGTGAAAGCTTTCAAAATAATTTCTAATTCAATCAGACATCACAAAGTATCTCTATTTTCATGATGAGGCAGATTCACAATCAAGCGTTTAGTTTAACGACACATAAAAAAGGATTTCACTGTATCTGCACGTCACTGTGACTGTTGGGTCATCAGCTCCAGGTTACACACTGTAATAGCTCCATCTGTTGGCAAGAAGTGACACAAACAAGTGTAAAAGAAATGGTTAAGAGAGGAGAGGAAAATAATCATTAGCAGCACTCTAACCAGAGCTTATAGGGACATGATAAGACAACTGTGCCCACTCTATATTTATAATGTGGCTGTAATTCGTAGTAGCAGGTGCAGGCTCTGCTCTAAGTGCTTTTGTGTTGCACTAATGATTGTGCTGGCCAAACTGTAGCATTTTACTCCTACGTGGATAATAACACATTTTACACAATGTTTCAAAAACATGCAGAGGCATCATTCACTAACCAGCAGGTCGGTGGTTCAATCCCTGGCTCCTCCAGTACGCATTCTGAATTGTCCTTGGGCAAAATACTGAACCTCAAATTGCCCCTGACAGCGTGACAGCTGTGTGATAGAAAAAGCACTACATATAAGAAAGCTGTATGAATGGGTGATTGTGACTTGTACTCTCAAGTACTTTGAGTGGTTGATAGGACTGGAAAAGTGCAAAAATAAATAAAGTCTATTGACCACCATTTTCAAAAAAAGACAGAAAAAAGGAAAGAATATTCAGCGCAGATATCAGATATTTTGACATGTCACAGTGGGTGTGACTGATGACATTAAGTATGGCTCTGTGCTGTTCAAGTGTTCCAGTGAGACATGGACATGTGACAGAGGCTGCATGAACAACACCAGGCCCTGAAACTGAGCAGAATTCCGCCACCTTGCATTTCAAGCTTATTTTATTCAATTACTGCTGATTTTCTTCACACAAGCTTCATATTTAACTCACACAAGACTGTGAAATATAAAGCTCATATAAGTTGGGGTATGAGAGCAAAGGAGTGTGTTTCCCCAAATGTCAAACTGTTCTTTTAATTATAGAGACATAAGCTTTCCGACATGACCTCTGGAGGATTTCCGAAGAATTAGGAATGGACTTTCTCCGTTTTTTGTCTTTTTTTACATAAGAACCACGCAGCAGGACAATCTCCGCTCAGACACGTTCACAACAACACAGAAATCTCCGGAGCGTTCAGGTGAGGGCTGGAGCAGCAGGCAGAGGGCTCCCGTTTGCTGTGGAAGTGTTTTTGTTCATAGCACATTGACATCAGCATCAGCTCTTATCACCAAAAGCTCTCTTGACTTGTTCGTTCATGTCTTCTACAGGTGTGGCCCCGCTGAGATACTTGTTTTCAATCCGACCACTCACTTGTGATGAATCCTGCAAAGGATCTCCTGCTGTGTTCTCACATCAGCTCCGCAGGACTCTCTGCAGACCTTATACTAGGGGGGGGCTGGCCTGAGAAAGTCTGCAAAAAGTCTCACTTGGACATTTGCGTTCACACATACAGCCCCTTTGGAGAATGTCCGGAGTTCTGTGCATGTCTGAAAGCAGTGAGTAGATCTTCCAAGACAAAAGGACATTTTACAATATTAGCTTCCGTTTCCTCTGGATTAGCTTTTGCTGCCACCACTGTTTCACATTGGGTCAAATCTCCTGAGAATTTTTTTTAAAGCTCTATCGATTCAGCTGGATATTACTGCATTTAGAAATCCCTCAGCATTTGTATTTATTCAGTTCACAGTCATTTTGTTTTGAGCTTTGGGTTTGCCCTCAGCACCATGACCAATCTAAATTCATTAATCCTGCTTTGTGAGTCAAGCCCCAGATGTTATGTATGAGGACATCTCACTTTGAGACCTTACACACATACAGGAGACTTGGTTGGCTCCGAGTGACTTCAGCTTTGAATGTGACATTATGAGGCATCATTCCAGCTGGCAGTAATATGAGTAAAGTGACCCTTCATTCTGAAAGGTCCTTGGACAAGCAGCTGAACACCAAACTGTGTCTGGAAGCTGTATCGGCGGTTTATGAATGGTGTGTGATAGAAAAAGTTCTGTGTATAGTAGGGCTGTATGAATGTGTGTGAATGGGTGAAAGTGACTTGAGATGTAAAGCTCTGAGTGGTCGATAAGACTGGAAAGGTGCAAAATAAATATAGCCCATTGACCATTAAGCAAGATAAAATAATTAAATAGAATTCACCATATTAATATGGTGGCCATTTTCCTCTGACATCATCCTCAGGGTGTGAAGCACATATGCTGTCATCAACATCCTGTGATCCAAGTTACAAGTCATATAAACATAAGGACCCTGACAAAGTGTTTTCAGTCCACTGTCTGTTCTATTTACATTGTAGCAAATCACGATGCCACAGGGCTCTCCCACACACAGCCTGTAACCATTAATGATCTTTGGGTGACCGTAGCGCCACGCTTGCGGCTCATTGATGCAGAAGAATATGATTTTCATTGAGGGGAACTCTTCGTGGAGCTGCATCAAGCCCCTCCTCATTGTAGCGGCAAGTTGGTTGGCGGGCGAATGTCCCAGATTGTTGCCACTGGTGGGGACAACCAAAATGTCTGGGGAACTCTGTGTAGACAGCTCTCTCTAAAAACAAGGAAGGACACCACTCCACCGGAGGCCTCCTTTGCCAAACTATTGCACTTTGGCATTGAGTCCAAAGTTCTCACCAAAACACTTCTCTCGCCGCGATGGATGTAGCTGGATCCGATGATCCAGATCTTTTTGAGGGAGACTTTTTCTGTCTCTGTGACCTCCTCCTCAATGATAGGGGATACTGGGAATTCAAAAGAAAGAAGACCTTTTGTTAGGCTAAATAAGTAGTAATCAATTCTTTCTGTAACAAGAAAATAAATTGCTGCAGTTAATTTACAACAAAAACATGTTTCATGGTGTTGACTGTTAATTCTTCAAAATTAACCTTTTTCTGACTTAAGAGGAGAAAATAACTAAATAAAAAGTTACCTTTAAATAGAACGGTTTCCATCTCCTCATCTTGACCCTGACTAAAGGTGGAGGATCCACTGCAGAAGTGTGAGGAGTCTCAAGGTTTTTCATCTTTTCATCAGTGGGTATCCTCATTCCCTTGGAGGGCCTCTCTTGAGGACTTTCCATGTCCTCAGCAATCACACAGAAGGGCCTTTTTATGCCTCTCCAGTGCAGCCTCGGTATGGGCTCACCACATGGCCTCTTCTCGAGTCGGATCCTCTTCCTCTCTCTTCCAAAGCTTTCTGACCTTTTCTTGTGGATGCCCAACTGCAAGACTTCAGAAAAGCTCCAAAGAGATTAAATGAAGATAATAAAGAGATTTATAAAAGGTTTAAAACAGTAAGTCAATTTCTGGAAGTACAGGAAGAATCAAGAGAAAGGTGGTTCCTTGGTGGACAGATGAGTGTGGCCAAGAAGTGAAAGAGAGGAGTAAAGCTCTTAGAAATTAAGTATAAACAAGTGAAAACAAGGGTTATGAAACTTGTACGAAAAGCAGAAAGGCAAACTTGGCAATCTTTTTAGAATAAAATAGGAAGATCAACAACTGTTGGAGATGTTTGGGGGATGATTAGGAGCTTAGGGGGAATCAGAAGGGAATGGCAGTATCTAGTCCTGAAGATGCAGCAGTGTCTGAAGAAGAGAAGGCAGAGATGATAGATCATGCAACAGAAACAACCCAAACTGCCTGCTGTGAAAAACGTGGGCTCAGTTACACTAAACATTCACACTTCTCAGTCAGTGCATTACATGTGTTGATTCAATGGACACAGGGGGGCAACAGTGAGCTGAGTGAGATAATGTTAAGATTTCATTGAGCCGGGTTTGGCCGAATTAAACTACGGGCCCGCGTGATCTCTGAACAGCACGTGGGTTAGATCCGGTAGTGAGAAGTTACACATGTAAAATAGCGGAAGTGCAAATGGAGTTTGGCGAGTTTGTGAGAGACGAGCGCTAATATTAGACGCACTCGTGCATGGGTGCAGGAAACTACTCCGCGGCAGCGTGCGTGTGCGTGTGATTGCCACGGCGTCTCAGTGTTGTGTCACGGTCACGCGCTCAAAGGGCTGCAGACTCGTGAACGCGCCTCGTCCTCTCTCATTGATAGGAGCAGCAGCAGCAGCAGCAGCGGGGACGCGAACGTAAAGGTAACAGCAGCTTTCCTCCTCTGTCCTCCACACCGGGGACACCGCGGCATCAGGCGGCGACGAGCCCCGGGCAGCGTCGCCCTTTGTCGGCGTGTTGTCTGAATGTAGGCCCGTGGGGACGTTCACGTCCACGGAGCTCGCTCCTCAAACCGGCTCGCTAACAAGTAACCGGGGGAGTAGTGAGTTTGTAGCGGCGTGTTTCAGTGAATCACTCAGTCTGCTGGGGTTCGGTGATGGAGACGCTTTGTCCAACCACAGGCCTCTGGTCAGTGTCTGAGCTGCAGTGCTTATGTCGCCTGTAATATTTCAGTGTCCAAGCTAAACAGCACTCTGCAGAATCTCTCCTAGGACCAGTTTACTCTCCAGTTGTGCTTCCTTAAAGAAATGGCCACACTTGGAAAGTGGGTCTGCTGAGCTAAACTATTTTGAGGGCTGCTGAATGGACACCTCCAGACCTCAGGTCAGCTCCTGCAGCAGCTTCGGTATTTATACGACAAGTGGAGTTATAGAAGAAGTTGGGGTCACAGTGCAGGATATGTGAACCTGCTGATGTGTGAGGACTGGGTCAGCTGATCATCACACAACATCACAGCCACCAACACTTACTATATCCCTCTATAAACTTGTTGTTGTACGAACATGCATACTGTTAGTGTATATATATATATACACACTATAAGTAAGTGACTTTTTGCCACTTCAGGAGCCTATCAGATTTCAGCTGGGGCCCCCAGAAGTTATTTGCATCTGACCTTTTGACCTTGCAAAAGTGAAAGCATATCTTGAATGACAATTTGCTTCTGTCTTAAGTCTCATTTATTTTTGTTTTTTATTTCCAGGCTGGTGTAACTTCATTTGTCCTCGCCCCTGCACGCAGCAGCCTCACAGATAGACAGAGCAACCAGCCTGCAAGAAGAGTGCTGCCAGGACCTCATGGAATATATTTAATCAGTGCCACCCAGCCAATGCTACGCCTTGTTTCATATCTCCATTGTCCCAGTGCAAACACCTATTTGATAACGTCGTCCTGAGAACAGTCTTGAAAACAGCGCTGCTCCACTCAGATGCTGCTGAAGAGAAGTTTGAGGACCTAATTATTGTTTTTCTTTGTTAGTTTGTGTCGGATCAAGTGCAATCATGGGGGCCACGGGCTACGGCTACTATCGTGTAGTCATCTTCTCGTGCATGTTCATGGGCTACTCGCTGTACTTCTTCAACAGGAAGACCTTCTCCTTCGTCATGCCCTCTGTGATGGAGGAGATTGAACTGGACAAAGATGACTTGGGTAAGGAGGTATAGCATTAACTGTGCTTTCTGAGCTTTCTGGCTCTATTTAGGCCCATAATGAGGCTATTGTGTGATTTTCAGCAGCACCTAAATTTGGGTAACGGTGGCAGCCAGATACACACAGTGCAAAAGTATTACTATGAGTGGCAAACTGAAAACTACAGGACACAGAGGTGACACTGCTTCCAGTCATAAACTCTATTATTCATAGCTACATTTTTCAGCTAGACCCTCCACCTTGGGACTGCACATAAAATGTATTAATGTCTTATCCAGCACCTTGCTATTGCAAGTGTTCTCATTACTTCATTTGACTTCAATGAAGAGTTATAACACTTTAAGAGAAATAAAAGAACCGTCAGGGGTATTGGATGGAATCCACTCATGAGTAACCAGCCATGCACCTCTGTGAGGCTGTGCACGTTTGTTGCCAATGTCATCATATCTAATAGTGGAGCATGCAACTGCTTCCAATACTTCTGACGATTATAGATAAGATAAGGTTTTATATAGTATAGACTCTCTTTCTGCACAAAAGTAACCCTCATGGTGTGTCTGCAGGTCTGATCACCAGCAGCCAGACAATGGCCTACGCCATCAGTAAGTTTATCAGCGGCGTGCTGTCTGATCAGATCAGCGCCCGCTGGCTGTTCTCCATCGGCCTCTTCCTGGTGGGGGGCATCAACATCGCCTTCTCCTGGTCCTCCACTGTATCCATGTTCTCACTGCTCTGGTTCATCAACGGCCTGGGACAGGGCTGTGGCTGGCCCCCCTGTGGGAAAGTGCTGCGCAAGGTAATACCATCCCGTCTGTCACCTGATGTAAATCAGCTTTAACTGTAGCTATTGCAGTGCCCGTTAAGAACCTGCCTGTTTGGTAATGCTGGTTGCAGCTTTCTTTCTGAAACTGTAAAAGTGACATGGGAGGGAGATTTTTCTCTCCACAGTCGTCAAAGTGTTTGCTTGTTGTCGTAACTGTTGGGTTTCTCTATAATTTATAAGGCGTCCACCTTACTATGTAAAGTGCCTTGAGGTAATATATGTTATGATTTGGCCCTATGCAAATAAAATCAAATCAAATTGAACTTGCATTGAGCCGCGGCAAGTAAAGACCTGCTGCTGGACTCATTCCACAGAACCCTGAAGCACAAAGTTTACCGGTTTATACAAAGTTTGGTAAAGCTTGTCGTGGAAGCGCTGCTGTCGTCATCAACAAACTCACTTACTTTGATGAGTCTCAGCAACTGCTGCTACAGACCCCAGGTCGCCTGTTTGTCCAATGTTTATTAATATTGAACATATCACACCAAATCTGACACTGCACTTCTTCGGGCCCTAAACAACACACATGCCAAGTGTGAAGCTGAAATAGGAGGACCGGGTCTCGAGGTCAGATTTCCACATTCAGACAGATTTATGCAAGTCCCAGTATTGACATGCAGGGTGTAAACCCAGAGTGGAGGCCTCCTGCTGCCAGATATAGTGTTTTTTTTGCAGCCTGAAGTCCGAGAGAGAAAGTGGACCTGTCCGCTAGCAGGTGGAAATAGTTTGCCAGGTCAGGCAGCACAGTCTGCTTTGAGAAGATGTCAGCTGTGAGAGACACTGATAGTTTAAAGTAACTTCAGCAGAGTTAATGTTGTGAAAAATGTAAAGATTTTGGGATTGCTTTTAGTATGTTCAACTTGAAACATTTTGGCATTGATTTCACATTGCAGTGGAATTTATGCATTATAGGCAGGACTGTAAAAGTACATGTTCTTTAAGCAAAGCCTGTTGTATTCTACCATCCAGCGCCTTGTGTCTCACAAGAAGCTGCCTTCACAGCAGCAGTGTTCAAAAGGTGGGTAATAAATAGGCTTTGGCATGTGCTCAGTGTGCAGTGGGGGATCAGATTACAGGATAATCTATTTTTAGTAGATCCTCAGTAGATCTTTCCAAAAGAAAAAAAAAAAACTTTAACCAAAGGTGTTTTCCCTCTTCAGGGAGAGGAAACACCTTTTAATCTATGAGCTTTAAGCATGTTGCTGCAGCTCCTGTTCCCCAGCTGAGTTAACAGCTACACACTGTGGATCTAACTGGGCTCTCTGCCTGACTGGCTGCTTTAAGTGTTTGCCCAGTGGATTGTCAAGTTGTTGCTCTGTAGCTCTGTTGCGTGTGCTGACTGGGTGAGGAGTGTTTATGGTCGTCCGCAGCTGTGTGACATCATGACAGGCTGGGACAGTGATTCTAAATGTTTGTAATGTTTCAATTTTTTTCCCCTAAAATCGTATTTGTAAATAAATCAGGAAAGTGGAGCTGGAAATTAACCAATAATATGCACAACACATGATAGTGGTAAATATGCATATGAGGGAAACATAATTCTGCTTTCTTTGACTCAGCCTGTAGTCTATGTTTTTGGAAATGTTGACTATTCTGTGCTCTCTCCTTTGCGTCTCCCTTCCATCAGTGGTTTGACCCCTCCCAGTTTGGAACATGGTGGTCGGTGCTGTCCTGCAGTATGAACCTGGCCGGGAGTCTGGGTCCAATCCTGGTTACGGTGCTCCTGCAGTACTATGACTGGAGGACGATCCTGACCATGTCGGGCATTTTCTGTGCCTCCTTCTCCTTTGTTTGTCTGGTGTTTGTAAAGAATGAGCCAAAGGACGTGGGCCTTCCCAGCATCCAGCCCGCAGCCAAGAAGGGGGCGAAGGGAGGTAAGCAATGAAAAGTGGTGCTGGCTAAAAATTTCTGCGAGGAGCTTCTTCCAGTGTAGCTGAAGATTGTTACCTCAATCCGACAGGAATTATTGATAATATGTGAATATGGGCTATACAATGTGATTGATTGATCAATTGATTGATGTAGCTCGACTCACACATAAGGAACACATACAGTACGTGTTATCAAGCCTGCAGCGTCACAGCTACAGTCAGATAGTGGAGAAAAAAACATATAGGAGCTGAGAGGTGTAGTTCACTCAATGATGCAGCTTCAAACATCATGGTTATATTGAATGGTTTCTGTCTGGTGAGTTTTAAGGGAAATAAAGCAGTTTAATTACACCTTAAATCATTAGTTGAGTACCCAATTTGTTGATTAACAGAACATCTTGGGAGTATTCGCTGCTTTTCTTGATGGGAATACACATCTGACTTTCTTTTGGTTTTTGACTTTCTAAGTTTTTGGTTGCGGAAATTAGATTGCAAGTGTGAGTAGTGGGTCAGATGCAGCAGCATGTAGGATTATCCCTTTATCCCACTAGTGTGAGATACTTCTCATCTTATTGGAGAACCTGCTGGAGCTCTTTGTGCTATGAAGAAGATTTTATGCATCAGCTGCAAAAGCCAATATTCTAATCCGTCAGTCTGAAAGAATATAGAAGAACTGCAGACTAGAAGTCATATATACATATTATTTGCAGTATTATTTACACTTTGTTATTCCTCAAACAACCACAATGATCACTGCTTTAACCACCTCAGTGAGGAAAAGACACAGTCACAGAGGCAGCCCCAAACCAGTTGTCACCATGGATGTTATAATGATTACCCACATCAGACAGAGCTGCTCATCAGTAATGATCCTGAACCCACCATCCAACATGTCCTCACACCTCCCACACACAGGCAGAGCAGTGCATCACAGTCTCATCAATAACAATTGATCAGTAATGTTCTTTTTGTTCTGTCTGGATTCTTATTTAGAAACATCATCGCTAAAGAAAAGCATGGAGTGGTGACATAGATTCATATATCATGACCACAAACCATACTGCAAATGTATATTGCTGCATATCAAACATGTGCTTACAGTTGTTTTTGTTTTGTTGTTGCAAGTCTATGAGCGTTATATCCACTTCAGTGTTTCCCATCAATTATCTAGACTGTGGCAGCCCACCATATAGGACCTCTTAGGTCTTAAAATGTATATCTTTTCTGATGTAGCCTTTAATGACTGAGCTGATGTGCTATAACCAGTCTGATTCCTATATCACCAAATGACTACAGGACACACTTCATAGATATAGTACATATACTGCCTTGGGTGGGACTTGCCTACTCCATGTGACGGCAGTACAGTCTGCTGAATGTATATCGAACATTGGTCTCTTTTCAACATGTGGATGTACCACTTGTGTCTGTACTTTCTTCAACAGGCAACAGCGAGAGCACCCTGAGAGAATTCCTCCTCTCCCCCTTCCTGTGGGTGCTGTCTCTGGGCTACTTGGTGGTGTTTGGGGTGAAGACAGCTGCCACCGACTGGGGACAGCTATTCCTCATGCAGGAGAAAGGCCAGACCGCTCTTATGGGTACATGTCCAATTGGTTTGCTCACATTGGTTTTCATTTATTCTGACCGGTTAAGGGTATTGACCTTGTCCGTGCTGCTTTACAGGCAGCACCTACATGAGTGCCTTGGAGGTGGGAGGATTTATTGGCAGTCTTGCATCAGGCTTGATCTCAGACAGAGCCGTGGCTCGGGTGAGTAACGGACACAGATCGAATCAAAGATTTAATCGATCAATTCGTTATCATCGCTATAAATGTCCCCGCGTTGGATTTTTCTCCAGAAAGGCTTGGGCACCCATGGAAACCCCCGACATGGCCTGCTCATTGTCATGATGGCTGGTATGTATGTGTCCATGTTCCTCTTCAGAGTCACCGTTACAACTGAAATCCCAAAGGTAATTCACCCTCCTATTCTCTATAATCATTGTGTACAATATTTCCATGATTACAAGAGTTTATTTTCCTTGCTCAGGAGGCTCCTCTTTGGGTTCAAGTCATTCATCCCCTGTCCGTCCTCATCGGGGTGACAGAAAAAGAGGTATGATAAATAATTCTTAAATTCAGGGAGTGAATGCAGAAAACAGCACAGTTTATTTATTTCTTCATTCACAGATCTGGATCCTCTTCCTTGGTGCTATTTTTGGATTTTCTTCCTACGGACCAATTGCCTTGTTTGGGGTGATAGCCAGTGAAAGTGCTCCTTCAAACTTCTGTGGAACCTCTCATGCTGTCGTGGCCCTGATGGCGAATGGTAAGCTGCTGGTTCACGTTACCTGCAGTATTATTTAACGGTGCCCTGTGTAGATTGTGCTGAACAAATGTAAAAACATATTTCTAGCTGTGTCCTTTATGACTAACAAACAACAGGGGGGCCACTTTTTTAAAACACTAGTGCAGTACCCGTTCTAGACACGCCTGTTTGGAATGGCCTGTGGTGATGCTGGTTGCAGCTTTCTTTCTGAAACACATGTTTAAATTATACCAAAGTCGACACTTGGGCCCTTAACAATCCACATACCAAGTGTGAAGCTGGTGTGAAGAATGTTTTTTGAGAAATGTGTTCCACATACAGACAGACAGAGATTTCTGGTAGCAGGAGATTGCCCCATAGCTCCATTGGTGGGCCAAAGTCCTCATAGTATCTTAAATTTGATGTTCCATCATTGCACATAATCCATTTTCCTTGTGTTGCAGTGGGCGCTTTTATGGCGGGGCTTCCCTTCAGCACTATTGCCAAACAGCACAGCTGGGACATGGCCTTCTGGGTAGCCGAGGTGACAATAGGAATCGCAACCATCGCTTTCTTCCTTGTACGTAACATGCGCACCAAAATGGGAAGGGTCGCGGAGAAAATGGACTAAAGTACCTGCCTGAAATGAGCCACATGTGCTTTGGTGTGAATATAGACGGACTGAGATTATGCACTGTTGAGTGCTCTGTATACAGAATACTGCACATTAATACATCTCCTATCTGACCAATAAATGTACATACTCAGGGTGGGTGGAGGTTGTCAAATCCCTTCTAATTCACAGCACTTTTCTTCACACACAACTACAGTAGATCCTAATTGTGAATCACATGCTTACATTTTAGTGCTTCCACATGATCTAGAAGCCATTTTCATGAACTGTACAGATATTTCAAAGTTGCTTTATGACATCTGTGTGCTAAAGAGAACAAGAACAAGTCTTTAAATGTTTGGGTGGATTCAGTGGAGATACAGTGAATGTGTGCCTCTCACTGCATACCCTGCCTTCAGTGGAGGTATTTAACTTATTGAATGTTTACTGATGGTTCTGTATATTATAGACTTGTATTTGCACAAATGTAGCATGTATCATGGTCATCGATCATTTTACTAATACCTCAAGTATTTGTAAAATGTAATAGGTTCATTATGTCACTGAAATTAGGTAACTGGAGAACATGGGATTTTTATATTTATTCTACAGAAAAAAACTGCAATATTCTGAGGCCATGTCAGATTTTTGATGCGATGTGTTTTTAAGGATCTCTATATATAAGACTACAGGTGTTTAGTCACTGCCATTGTAGTTGTGTACTGCAGTTACAACTTATAAACTGACAACTTTCTCTTGTCTTCAATCTGAGTCAACTGTGTCATCTCTAATGATGAATGTGGTCAAAAAACAGCCACTCGAACAAATCTATATCTTACAGAATTTGTACAATGGACTTGAAATGCCAAAAGAATTCTAATAATAAATTTGAAATTGAATTAAACTATATATTGTCAGTTGTTCATCTTTCCACTACTGTGAGGTTACTTCATTCCTTGTTGTACTACACTTTTTGTGTCACTTTCCCTCCACCTTCTGCAAGGAAATGCCGTTGAACACACTAAGATGGAGTCTATATAGTTGTATTAAAAAGAATGTAACTAGTAGACAATTTCTGAAAAAAATAGTAGGATGTTTTTAAGTGTGGGTGTCATTTGTAGAACATGGAAAACTTAATAAGGCTTTGTGTTTTTTCTTAGTTTGCTTCCTTGGTTGCTAAAACACTTGTCCACTTTGACATTCATTTTATTTCACACATAAAAAAAAAGATCCAAAATGACACTTTTTTTGCAAAATAATCATTCGATCAATTATTGATTATGTGGCAAACAAGCACATCACAACATGAATCCTATTATTTTGTCTGGATATGATTTCGATGTAAACTCTCTGCGCCTGCACTTTTTACACTTCTTTGAGATGCTCTGTTGAAACACAGTTAAAAAAGAGATGTTTTGGACATTAAATATGGTACAGCAACCTGCATTATTCATATTTTTGTACTGGCCTTTGGCTTCATTTCACCATGCTGTCAAGAGAAGACTTCTGCTGTGCTAAGAATGATGTCATTTACAGATTTTCTGGTTTGCTTAGGATAGCTTAATGAAACTGATCTTCGACTGGTGAGGAAGGTCAATTAGGAACTGTAGGCTCATGACAAATCCTATCAAAAATCCTTGTGGTTACAATCATGGGCTCCTCTCCTCACGTCCTCACTGTGGATAAGTAAATTCAAGTGATGCCTATGAAAACATTTAGAAACGTTATTAACAGATGTTAGTCAAGGGCTACTGTAAAAGTCCACACAAGATTTGACTCCAAGTAAACTTTTAGGTAAAAGAATCAATCAAATTTTATTATAGGCCATATTCAGAAATCACAATTGTCCTCATAAGGCTTAACAAGGTGTGACATCCCCTAAAGTTAACCCTCGACTAGAGTGAGGAGAAACTTCCCCAAAAAATTTTAACAGGGAAAAAAATGACGTTGAAATTTCAGGAGGCCTGCAGTGGGGTCGTGTCCTTCCTCGCTTTTACAGAGAGCTGTCCATGATGCTCCATGAAGAGTTCCCCTCAATGAACGGTCACCTAAAGATCATCAACGGTGACGGGAGGAGTGTCAACGTGCTGATGACCAAGGCTGTTAACTAGTTAAGAGGTGAAGTCATTCAACATTTTTTAACAAAAACCTCTATCTACCTGACAAAGTTCACTTTCACCCAGGAAGGAAACCGTCTGTTTCTGTCAGCGATCCACAGATTCCTGAAGAAGATGCTCCTCTAAAAAGACTCACTTGACTTCTCCCTGTGAGAAAGTTGTCGAATGTAAATTGATGTAAATAGAACAAACTTCCTGATCAGTCAGGAAGCAGTGAACTGATAACACTTTGTCAGGGTCCTTATGTTTATATGGCTTGTAACCTGGTTCACAGGATGTTGATGACAGCACATGTGCTTCACACCCTGAGGATGATGTCAGAGGAAAATGGCCACCATGTCAAAACGGTGAATTGTATTTAATTATTTAATCATGTTAAATGGTAATGGTAAATGCTAAATGGACTGTATTTATGGACTGCATCCATTAAGCACTTTTCCAGTCTTAAAAAAATGTACAGTACAAGTCACACTCACACATTCACACACACTCAAACATCTATGCAATGCTTTTTCAATCACACACCACTCTCGACACAGCCGTCAGGGGCAATTTGGGGTTCAGTATTCCCAAGGATACTTCAGAATGTAGGTTCACTTTACATAGACTAACAAAAACAAAAATAATGATGAGAAAAGACAGTGTCTTCCATAAAATGAGAGGTTTATCAATGTTTAAAGTATTTTCACCAAAGAAATGCAATGACAAGTGTTATGATAGCGGTTTTGCTTATAATGGAAGTATATGTGAGAAGACTCCGTATATCAGAACAATGTCTAAGATAGTACAGATCAGCTGGGTAGAGAGGTGGAGCAGAACCTGCATTTGATTCTATATCAATAAATTGTATAGAACAAGGTTATCATGTCTTATTATAATTAATATTATGTGAATAATCAAAGCCCTAGCTGTAAATAAATGCATAAAATAAATAAACCATAAATGGTGTAAAGATTGAGCTGGAATAAAGTAAGATAAAGCATAAATGGAAATGAAAAGCATCTTTAAATTACTCTAGAGTACAGTGGGCTGCTTGAATTGACTATTCGCATCACAGCAGGTAAGTTTACAGAAATGTGTACCTTCATTAGAGGACATGTGTATTTTACTTGGAATTGTCATTTGTCACATGAAACCAGCTCAGAGACAGAAGTGTACATGCCTCCATTATGGGCAAAGTCAATGCTCATAAACGGTTTAAAGTTCCCTGTAAAACACTGTATTTTTAATATGTAACCATGGGGATTTACACAGTGCGTAATGCGACAGAACTAGACAGGGATGTGTTTGTGCTGTGTACTCGGGAAAAGATTTGACCAAAGCTGCTCAGGTGAATCTCCCGTGTACCTTTCTCCTCGTTTGTCCTCTCGTCCAATCACAGCTCGTGTAGGTAGGACGTGGAGCGGCGAGTGCGGAAGAGAACGTGCTGCCGACCGGAAGTGCATCAAGGACGTACGACGTCATCAGTTTGTTTACTAACAAGAAGCAACATGCAATTTAGTGAGAAGGGATGAGAACGTGTCACGACGGGAAAAGACAACACAACACAAAAATAACAGCTTCTAAACCTGCGGATCTTTGTGAAGCTGTCCATGGTGCTGAAGAGAGCCTCGTCTGTTTTAATGGGACGTACAGACATTGGGATCATATCCTTTGAGAGTTGACTTCACAGATCTCTGACAACACTGTAATTATAACAGTAGGCTATATAACAGAGGTTTTACTATTTGCTTTTCTATAAATGCATTTCTATTTTTGTTATTTACAACATGCTCAATCACAGACTAGATTTAATCTAACCCGTCTTTAATTAGTGTGTAAAAATGAATTAAGGTTAGGGTTATATGTATGTTTTTGTTATATATATGGTTGTAGCACTGCATATTTGATGCATACGTCCTTAGTCTCATTGCACTACTTTACTGTGAGCTTTCATTCTGTGTACTAGTGTATCTGACTTGCTTTCAAAGCCTCATCAGCTAAATTTATTGTTATCCTTTTGAATTTAAAATGGAGCCTTCATTTTCTATTTAACTTTTAAGTTTCCAGTCTTGTATTAGAAACCCAATTCAGAGTGAAACAGCGTAACAACTACCAACCGAGTTTTATTGGTTTGTTGATAACAATCATTACACAGGTACATCTATAAACAGATAAAAAGAAACTGCACACTTGTACTTGATACAGATACCTAAAACCCACATGAATATTGCTACTGCTGGTATGCATTTGACATCTCAAATAAATGTACAGTTTGACTGTTGGCCTAAAAATCCAGTCTCAACAGTGTTTTTTTTTTATGGTTACACATCTCATTAGCTTGGCTAAGAAAACAAATTCCATTTTTACCATCCTTACAATGTACCATTACACACTGCATATAGAAAGATCGAAAACCCTTTTCACAGCAGCTATACAAATTTATTGCGATGCTATCACAGGACAGAGACACAACCAATACACGCGATGCACAGTTCTGATGAGGAGAGCTCCAGTACTAGGAATTTTAGGTTTATTGATCAGGTTCGTTAAGAAAAACTGCATGATTACAAGAGTTAACATATAGGAACAAAGCTTACAAACATTCTAAAACACTGTTCTTCATTATAAACAATAAAACAAGTTGCCCTGTGACTTTGTCCGTCCCCACCCCAGCACAGATTACATACGCTGTCCCTTATAAAGCATATGGAATGTAATCCACGCAGGCAAGCTCTTCTGGTTGTTGCCCCTGCTCCTGGTGAACGCCGTGCTTGCGTGTTGACATGGTAACCTGTCCCGCACCCTCCCTTCCTTCACATTTAAAACTGAAATGAAATCCACTGACAGCAACAACAATGACCGCAATATTCATGGCGATGCAAAATTGTGGGATGTGATGAAATTCCCGTCTCCAAATTGACTTTTTTTTCATTAAAAAAAAGTGTTCTCTACAATCAAACTACTAAAAAACCTGTATTTAGAAAATAGTTGATAAAAATATTCCCCTGAATTGTACAAGAAAAGAGGTACAGGGAGCACTGGTAAAAGACGTGATTTGAGAAATGTTATTCTGCCTCTTTTTTTTCTTCAGCTGCGTCTGTAGCTGGTGCCTGTAAGACAAAAGTTAACAGTGTCAAATTTACATCACAATAGATATTAACTTTATGATGCACAGTTATATTGGACAATATAGCACTTGCCTCTTCCTCAGCTTTGGCTTCGCCATTCTCAGCAGGGGCTTCGGGTGCTTTCTCCTCAGGCTTGGCCTTCTCCACATCCTTGGCTTTCTTAGGCTTAACAGGTGCCTTCTGCAAACACATTTTTTTAAACGTTTATTAGAATGAGCAATCCAGAGTGAAAGAAATGAGTCCATTCAGAAGTAATCACAGCGAGGTCCCACCTTTGGCTTCGCTTTGGGCTCTGCCTTTGCAGATGAAGGTCTCTGCTGCAAAAGAATAACATGTAAGCACTTACAACACTCTGAAAACATGCATATTTTTTGAAAAAGTGTACTTTTATATGTACTTACATCACTCAACCTGAGCGATCTCCTTTTGGGCTGCAGAATGGGACAACAGATAACAGAGAGATTACTTCTAACATTCAGCATCAGCCAACAGCTGACTAATGAGGCGTTGCTGACCCCTGGTGGGCGCACAGACATTATATTGAGGGCGGGAAAAAAATACATCAATAATATAAAATAAATGTGTGTTATTGTGTGTATTACTTACCAATGAATCACCTGCAGCTGTCTGTTTGGAGAAAAAATGAGAAAATTTAGGTTGGGGATTTAATTGGTTGGGGGTGGGTGGGGCATTGGCTTCAAGTGATCGTTATGTAATTCAAAAGTGGGCGTTCCCTTCCGAAAATAAGCCTATGGCAGCACATTCAGACATGTATGTTGTTAAATCTCATGCAAAGGAGCTTATCTGCATAAAAACTATTGGATGTGTATGGAAGAGTCCATGATCCCTGTGCATCAACGTGTACAGCACGTGGACATTTTAGTACAACTCCAGTCTGACATACCAGTTTACTGTAGTTTGAACGGCAGCGTGTGGCTTGTGCTCCCCCTGCTCCTGTAAATCCCTACAGTTACACTCCGCTGGAGGAGGAGGAGGAGGGGGCGGACTCCGCCTCCTCACGACACATCCATTCATTGGTAATAAATGGGGAGAAAACCGAGCTGTGCAGCGAGCGTTCCCGCCATTAGTTTGAACCACAGTGTCGGTGTGGCGGCAGCAGAATCTACCAGAGCCCCCAGCAACAGGAGCTGCGCTGACGGAGGCCATTGCATAACCCGACAATACACACTGAGAGACAGGGGGCAGCTGACACGACGAAGACGGCACAGGCGACGGAAGCCGCGTAGTAACAAACAAAGCACATATGCACGATAGGTCAGCGAAACACAGTCGTTAATAGCGTCGTGTTAAATGTGGCTTAGCTGCACACGAAAGACATAAACAGGACTTGGCGCGCACACGAAACAACAACCGTTACACCGCCGCTCCAACTTTCGCCGAATAAACCCCCCCATTACTTCGTTTCCCTCCATTTTCGCGGCGAGAAACTTCAGCACCCAGCGTGACGAGTCCCCCGGTGGAGACGATCGATACGCCGCCAACTTTCTCAGCGGAGAGGCGACCCCGCCGCCGCGAGAAGCGACCCGCGCTTTGTCCCGCACGCTGCGAGCAGACGTGTACACAAACACGCATGCAGCCGTGCACCTCGCCGAGGGAAAATCCCGACACGGGAAAATGTCAATCACTGCACACGAGATAAGACCGAGAATGAGTTTGCAGAGGAAATCAAACCAGATTCGCGCTAAACTGAGCCCGCGCCGCGCTCCACTGTTGATAAACACCAGCTACACAAAACCGACATATGTCTCCACATCTCAACAACTGTGGTCGCAACAAGAGCACTGCTGCACTTGTGTGCTATAAACGGTGTATCGCTGAATGCATGAAAGATATCGGTGTACTCACTCTGCTCCTTTTAGGCATGGTTGGTTAGTGTGAGGTGTGTTTAAAAGCTTACAGACTGGAACACACAGCGCTATATTCTGGATAAAGCTGTGCCAGTACAATCTAACACGGCGCTGAGACTTAATGTTCCATTGGAAGAGAAACTAGCTCAAACCGGATTGGATTCTCCCTCCCCATTCAAACCGTTATCCTTCCTCGGTGACTGACGGCGCTCTGCCCCGCCCCCGCCGCGCGCTGATTGGAGGGGGCGCTGGTCAGCGAGACGATTTCAAATCCAGCCCCCTGTCCGTGTGGCCGCGTCACACGTCACTCAACGGACGTGGCGAGCCATTTGTCTGTGCAGCCATCTGCTGCAACGAGGCGAGCTTGTCATGGAGTCATCCCGCTCACCTCGCTTGTTAATGCTTTTATTTCCCTTTTTATAACGTGTCGCGCCGTGACTGTAACAAGCGCTGCTTCGACTGTGCGTTAGAAACAAAGCCGCTGCGCGTCCTCAGCGCCGCAGAGAAAGGAAAATGTGGCGTGTGTGTGTGTCCGGGGAGGATTGAGAGAGAGAGAGGGGTGTGTTCTTCAGCCCCGCTCTATTGTAGTTCAGCTTGGGAAAATGGCGACAGGATACTTGCGGTTGCAGCGCTTAGCTTGTGCCTGTGTCTTTCTTGTGCAACCCCGGCTCCGGTGTTGTGACCGACCGCTTTTGCGCCATTTGTGAGTGTGCAGCGCTGAACACGACTGCAATGGAGGGAGCTGCTGCAGCTTCGTGCTGACAGACATTTCGGCTCGGAGACATTTCAATCATTTCCCCTGACACAGCCAGTGGTCGACTTATCCCTCCTCTGTCGTTAGGCATGAGTTAAACTGAGCATTTTGTGTTGGTTTCAGAATCGATTTTCAACGGACTTTTCAACACAACGTGCTGCACGACAACAAAACGACACCACAGTATATCCTGCACGTGGATGAAAACATGGCATATGCTGCATAATTTAAACATACGTGTAACTGACACACACCTATAGAGGAAACTGAGTTGATGACTGCAACACACTCTTGCGGCAACATACTGTTAATTTTGCAAGAAGACGCGAATGAAAGTTGTGAGCGTGTTTGTTATTTGGATGAAACCAGAGCAGTGAGCCAAGTCAACTCTGTTTGACTGTGTATGAAATGTAATCAACAAAAACAAGCTGAAGAAAACCCCTTTAAATCAGTATGCTTTGAACCATGTGTCATTATTTTACATTTGAATTTTTTGTTAAGTTGGGATGTTATAATAGAAATGATTAGTGGCGTTTTTAGGCATTAGACATTTTAGTAATGGAGATGATTTTTTTTCTCATTTTAGAAAATATTCCTGTAAAGAAACTGAACCGTAACAGGTCATATGACTTTGATTCACCACAGACTGGTCGATATTGTCATATCGTGTATTTTATGTTTATATATTTATATATATATTTTATATTTTATTTTTTAAATAATGTATAATATTTGATAAATTAATGCAGCGTTTCCCTCTATATTGAGGCTTTAGGTCTGTTTCTTTGATGGCATCTGTGAGCCGCTCTGCTGCTGCTAGAACTTGCACCTCCTTTATCTGGTGTGAACAGCATTACACAAACAGACCTGACTTCACAGTGCAGTGGTATTTCCTGCAGGGTTGCATTCAACAGCCGTCTGCGAACACACCAAATTTGATCATGTTTGGAGAACTCTCCAGACCCATGTCGGACCCGTCTGTGACACATTGCTCCTAACAAATGTTGGAACACATGGCGATCTGATCTTTTGACTTCTGAGGCTGTTCTTCTTGACCGAGGAAGTAATCCAGGTACAAAGGTGTAAAAAGTACTGGGGTAGTTTTTTTAGATGATTGAGGTGGACATTGTATATTCTGCTGATTCATGTTTTCAAAGTAAATTGCAGCATATTTGTTGTTGTTGGAAACACACCCTTACTATCATTTGATAAGTCCAAATTACAGTGACAGATCATAGAAGTGCTCATACATTGGTGCTGTAATATTCATGCTCATGCCCATCTGAGTTTCTAATTTCCTTTTCTGTGTGGCCACAGCAGCAACATTTCACACTATTTCATGAGTATACCAAAAATCTCAGATGAAAATGAAGGTAAAACTATATGACCCAGACCGCACGTTACATTAGCCAATAAATACAGTATATAGATACTTATATTTCCTAAAAGTGGGCTGCAAGTTTATAGCAGAGACAATCAGTCCCTCCCCCTGTGTGACACCCTGTAGATTCACCCACTTTGTCCAAATAAAAGCTTTCTGCCTGATGCCTGTGGGCAGAGAGGTGTTAACAATTAGACCAAGTCTATGCTGATGCTTGCTCGTATTATTATGGTAATGACAACAGAACTTTACTTCACCCCACTGCCCCATTCATCAACAAAGGGACAGGGGGGTGCGATGCATAAATTAGGTACCTGTATCTCTTGTGGCCACTTAAAACAACCAGCTCTATAGAAGCGTCAACAGTTTGCAACTGAATCACACTCTTTAGTAAATGTAACCAGTTCGACAAGATTGTTCTCGTTGTATTTGCTCCTCAGCTCAGAAGAGCCGTTACATACATAGGTTCTAGTTAAGAGCTGCAGGGGAAATACAGTGCTGGAGTCCCGTCCTTCTCATTTTTACATGATC
This sequence comes from Hippoglossus stenolepis, assembly GCF_022539355.2. Taxonomy (NCBI): domain Eukaryota; kingdom Metazoa; phylum Chordata; class Actinopteri; order Pleuronectiformes; family Pleuronectidae; genus Hippoglossus; species Hippoglossus stenolepis. Next base: position 3,954,108 of record NC_061497.1, on the reverse strand, counting down.
TAGACACATGTCCGAACTTCTATGAAATAACAGGACCTTTCTTTCACAGCACAAATGTGGTCAGTGATGCAGATTTAGATGCAGGCCCTGGTGTATTGTATATTGTATGACATGAGGGGCTGCTTTCTGATACATATTTGTTATAATCAAGATGGCCTTCATATTCAATTCACAAGGCAGTATTACTGTATCTTATACTGTATATAAGTATTTTGTGAGTATCTTTTATGGTTTTTGCATGTGTTTTGTCATTGCTGTGTCCAGCACAACAGATTTAAACATATGGTTAAAATAATAATCCAACAATAATATGTGTGGCACTAAAAATTAACTAAGAAGAATTAGTGAATACAAGTTAAATGGAAGTAGGACAACAGCTTTAATAAAACGAATATGCTCTCATAGGAGTTATTATAGTTAATAAACTCTTACAACGTCATTTTACTATTATTACTTACAAGGACATTACAATGTGTTGTAAACCATTGGCCCTTTTTCTATACTACTTATGAAAAAGTGTTACCTTTTTATGTAGAAGAGCTTAAAACTGATACAATCTTATATATATTAAACTATTCAAAAGCATGTAAAGTACTTTTACTTATAAGTAAAGTAAGTCTGATTACTTCCTCCACCGCTGGTTATATAGTACTGTACAATGACCCATAGATTTTCTTTTATTAATAGAAGTTAATCTGGATTGTAACACAGTAGCAACATAGTGATCTGCTTTGTGCTCAGAACAACTCTGGAGATTGTTTATGGCATACTGTGTTTTTCCTATATGGATAGAATATTCCTAAATGAAAGCACACTGTGCAGGGAGGTTGCTTAGATAAACACATGATGTACTGCAGCAAGAACATCAAAAACCTGCTGTATTACATGATCATGATATAGACGCAACATGCTAAACTGTGGCGTGACTCTACATCTCGACGTATAGATGTATGTATATGACAGAGGAGGGCTAAAAACGAGGGAAGGGCAGGAGGAGGGTAACAGCCAATAAGTAGGTGTCAGATAACAATGCTGTTGTTGTGTTAAGCATGGAGGAGCCCTTCCATCCCAGCTGCTGCCTGTTGCTGCTGTTCCCTCCATTTTTCACTCGTCCTCCCGCATGAGTCGTCACAGTGCAGAGAGAGGACTGTTGCTCCACCTACTAATTCTGTGAGAAAAGACTGTTTCATCCCACATGAAGAGGTAGTAATGCAAAGTGGCCTCCTGTTTATTGTCGAATTATTTATTGTGGCAGAATTAATTGATTACTTAAAAGAAAGAATAAAAAGAGCACTGAGCTGTCTCAGAGGTAACTGGACATGGACACTGGCATAATCCCAAAGGGGAGGGTGACAGGATGAGGGTAAAGGTGACCTCATCTAAAGCCTCTTTGATGGACGGTTCATCTACAGTGTCTCCACACACACACACACGCACGCACACACGCACACACGCACACACACGCAATTGCCACTTGTCAGTAGCTGCTGGTTTTACGTCTTGTGGACCAGGAACAGGTGAGGCCGAGCAACTGTGGCGTGCAGAGTCACACTTGTATTTCACCACAGTGTCGCGCCTCCAGACAATCAGTTGTCGGAGAGGTCACAGAGATGACTGTGAATGGATCAGCTGCACGTAAGGATCTCTCTCTCTCTCTCTCTCTCTCTCTCTCTCTCTCTCTCTCTCTCTCTCTCTCTCACTAAGTGGATTTCTCCCGCGCAGCTTCCCATATGGAGCTGTATGGGTAAAACCAGATTACGCCAGTTTGTGTGAGAGGGGCTGCAGCACCACCAGATCGCACAGCATGAATCCACACGGACATTAAGGCCTGATACTATAGTTCAGCAGAGCAACTGTATGGGCCTGTATGATGAGACACAGAGATCGAACAAAGATAACAAATGAAAACTTTGAATCACTCTCTGTAAACTCTGTATTATGCTACATGTGCATACTGAGACATTTGGGGAGTCTTATGAATATTTAATGGTGATGCATTAACTATGACATACAGTAGAAACAAATGCCTTTCTAAAAATAACATGTGTAACAGTGTTGTTTTTCAGTGAAAGGAATGTGTTGCCTTCTCAGGAGGGGAGTGCCCGTTACCTGCCTTTACATGGGAGAGAGGGCGGAGACTTGCCCCAATGGCAACATGGCCTAATAAGCTCAGTAACAATAAACCTTAGTCGGCTTTAACCATTGATTGGCCAACTGCTGACCCCACGAAAACAAATCCCACAATGGTGATTAATGCATGCTCTGAAGGCGTGCCCTTTCCTCAGGGAGGTATGGTGGATTCATATCTTATTCATTCAAATAAAGGGGGCAATTGGATGGAACTAATCGGTCGTTGCAAACAATCACACATCCATAAAACAATGGGAGGGTTAAGTCAAGCGGCCAACAGGAGGACGAGCACGATGAGTTATGACGGATGATCCCTGACACAGTGTCTGTCCTGGCGGAGGAGGAGGCCTCTGAACCACTTCCATCGCAGGGCCACATGCAGGGCATCAGAGCGCTGACCCTCCCCCCACTATCTACTTCCTGTTTTTCATGGTTGTCTGCTTGCTTCTGCCTATACAATACCAGCTGTGTCTGGAGACATTCCAGCTCCTGCTATACTGCTGCCCTCCCCTTATGAGCAGAACAGTGGAGGGACGGATCACATTGGCAGCTTCTCTGCTGCATCATATGAGACCTGCTAATCAGGAGGCTGTTCCACTGAAGGCCGTCTTTGACACGCTTTGGCGGCCAATTAGCTCTCCCGCCTCAGCTCCAGCACATTGTTGTGGTTTTTGCCAGGTTTTTAAAACTGGAAAATTCTGTCTGCAAATGAATCAAGCAGTAACACAACAACGTAAATCCATGTGATGTAAAATCGTATTAGTATAGCTACACTGTAATTTATACAATAGAACATATTGGTCATTGTGTCTGATTATCCACATTTTAAATGTACAACATGTGCTCTTAGGATATGCATGTCAATGAATCTAGTAGTTTGGAAAAGTCTGTGTAACAAGTAACCAGTATTTGGACTCAGAATTAAATTATTTGTTTTTTACTTTAACCTTGCTAGATTTATTTTGCTTTATTCAAATATAACAGTGTTATGAACAAAATATATAATGTAGTTACAATTCGCTCTACTTTTGATACTCTAAGCATAATACTTATGTACGTTTACTCAAGTAAAATTTTGAATTCAATACTAACATTGGATTATAATTTTTTTTAAATGCTTTTTAAACTCATGTATGTGCAGAGGTTCGATTTTCGTCACTTAGTCTCCATACTATGTTTTCATAAATATGAGCAATTGTTAACAATGTATTATCCCGCTCCTGATGTAAATATAAAGTATTTAAATATAAAGGGCCCATTCTAGGGTCAAGAACACAACAATTCATACAATTTAGATGATAACACACTCGTGAAAACATCATTAGGATTATTTTATATTAAATTTTTGCCAATAGATCACTTTCACTTAAATCTTACACACTGGACCTTTGAATCTTTGGCACCATATATACCAGATTTAATAAATAAACTTCAGCTTTAAATGATACAAACTATCACATGGTAAAGTTGCACAAACAGATTATGTGTTAATAGGCAAACAATTGAAATAAAATGTAAGAGCATTTCATATGAACTATAAAAAATGTGCATTTCTGTATGAACAGAACACTGCATTATGTATTAACTCAACATAGTCCTACAGTGACCTCTACTGGTCAAAAAGTAAAACATCACTCAGTTGTTATGGGTATTGGAGTTCAATGCAGAGCAGAACAACTGCTCTGTACACACAGCAGCCTGTGTGAAACTCAACAGTGGAGACGACCTTGATGGTGAAGATGTGGTTCCCTCTTTGTTCATCAACCAGCTGCAGGACAACTGGAGATGTGTGTTTCCAATGTGTGGGATACTGAAGATACAGGATGTTTCTGATCAGTGCTCAGAGAAGCAATGTAAATGAGAGGCTGAGTAAACTATGACTATTGGTGATCATGCACTTTAAATGTAATCGCATTGAAGCTGGAGGCACTTTCTTATTTTCTACTTCCAGTGGGATCAGAGGTCAGAACTCACTTTGACAAAGATGCTGTTATCATGACAATATCTTTAAAAAATAGACCGTTTAAACCAGGGGTGTCAAACATCCGGCCCGCCAGGGGGTCCAGCTCGGCCCGCCGGATGACTTTGCTAAATGTGAAAATTACAGAAAGACATAAATTGCATTTCTATAAAAGTAGCTGCTATTCCTAATCAGTCCACTGGGGGTCGCACTGTATCAGTAAGAGCATGCCATAGACTGTAAAACAAGTAGAGTAAGAGTAGCGATTTACACTGAGAACCAGAACTAAACAGCAGTGAACCAGAATGTCTCTTAAGAATATGGAGGTTTATGAGTACAAACGTTTTGTAATTTTTTTAATCGATCCAGTAATTGCTTCAAAAACAGCGTAAATGCGATGTCTGCTCCCGAGGCAGAAGCGCTCATTGCCACAGGCAGCAGCGCTCGCTGCTCGCTTTGTGACGCGTTTGACGTCAAACGCGTCACAAAGCGAGGGAATCTGCAGAGGAGAGCCCAGGCAGATAAACAGTGGGCTGATGTCTGAGTTTTTGGTCTTTATGTTTCTAGTTTATTGTAGAAAGACCTTAAAATAGGGTTTATCATCCAAAAACCTTCACCAATGATTTAAACATAGAGAAATGTTGTCGTTATGTATGCGTTATTATGCTATGATTTTACTGGTCTGGCCCACTTGAGATCAAAGTGGGCAGTATGTGGCCCCTTAACTAAAATGAGTTTGACACCCCTGGTTTAAACTGTTTACACTGAAACTATAATTGAGAGCTTCCCAAAAGGGTTCGGAGAGAACAGTGAAATTGAACGAGTTCATCACAATGACTTTAATGGGTTGGAAGAAGCTTTCTGATGTGTTACTCTGAAAAGGTAAAGGTAACAATGCAGTTGTAAAAAAATACCCAGTTACAAGCTCCTTTTTTAAAACCAGGGTGGACACATGCAAGGTCTGTAATGGCTCAATTTATGAAAAAAAAATGCTATTTAGGTTTTTATCAATTACATATATTAATTTATTAACTATGTTGCCATGGTGTTTTCCCAAGGTATAAGTGACCTGAAGTAAATCTGGAGTTTCCTTGATAACCACAAATCCTGCTTTGTAGTACAGACCCCTGGTTTGAGTGCACAAACCAAACAAAAAAACAAAGAAACAGATGGAGGGAGACTTATAAAAACATTGCTCCATACTAATCCTGTGTGTAAAAAAACAGGGTTCCTTTAAGTCCTTTAATCTACATAATGAAATAAGCATCACATTAAGTACAAAACAGAGCAAGCCAAAGACATCTTAAGGTTTCATTTATTCATTCGTCACACTCATCTAAACTAAAACATCTTTATCATGTAAACATTTGTGAAGAAGGACAAATCACAACTGAGGTTGATGGGACTGTCATTGAAACACATTAATATCTAATGTTGAGTAGTAAATATCTACTCTTTCTTTCAGTATGATACAATCATTGAGAAAATATGTTTTCGTCAGCTTAAAGAAGAAATGTCTGTTTCATGCTAAATTTGGTGGTTGAAGAATAAATATGTGGAAAACAGTGTGGACTGTCAATCAAATTAAGCAATAATATGCATTCAGTTTCGAGCAATAAAAACATACTGACTCACAAAGAATATACGTCATCCTCCCCCACACACTGGGACTCAGTATCACCATAACTCTCTGACAGGTAAGCTGTGCCTATAATGGGTTGGCTCTGGCGGCCAGACCTGAACCTTGCTCCCTGTCACAGCCACAGGTGGAGTCACGTCGCTCACCTGCTGTTCCAGGAAATGAGGCTTTGATCCAGTCCACACAGCTCAGCTGCCGCTACCACACAGTGAGTTTGTTTAACTTAAGATGCTGAAGAATTATTTTTCATATGAATACAGAGGTTTCATCATCCAATTAGAGTTATATGTTTTGATATCAGCACTATTAAAGGATGGAAAGACTGGATACGCGTTGTATGTACAGACGCTATGCACCACCCTGACAGTGGTGAGGAAGTAACAGTAAATTCAGTATGGTAATAGAAGGGATAAAAGTGAATAACGTAGCTTTTCAATTTTTTTGATTGATTTTGTATGAATGAGGGACTGAATGATAATTATAAAAAACATTAGATGTGTTTAACTCTTTTTGCTGGCGTACAGAGGTATGAGATAAACTTGAAGATTTCAATGAACCCTTTCAATGTTACGAATATTTCTTAGATCTTAGTAATTAATTGTCATTGTTTATTGACTGGAAATGTACCACATCCCCTGACTTTACCTTATTCAAGTTGTATTATCATTGTATCAGGAGGTCATGCTTAAATTTCTGTCACACATGTAGTGTTTTTCGTTTATAACTGAGATTTTATTTGTTTTTATGTATTCATTTTTACCTGCATTGTTTTTACTTGTGAATTACTTAGTAACTATGTTTAGAAACATGCTATGTATATATTACGATATTAGTACAAATAAATAAAGACATAGATTTGACATAATTTCACCATATAGTTCAGTGCATTTACATCAATCTTTGCAGTGAGATCTCTGCAACTACAGCAGATTAAAACCATATGCTTACCATTGAAAACTTCACAATTTACCTGCCACTTGCCAATAATAATCCCCCCGTTGCTCATGTCCTGGAATGAACGAAACCACCCTGAAAAGCCTGGGATGTATTTGGGCCCAACACACTTCGGCCGAGTGCTAAAGGCGACACAGTCATATTTAGCTAAGAGTCGACTCATTTGACAACAAAACATTATATTTTAAAATGTGCTCGGCCAAAACTATTGACAAAAACCTCAAACTAAAAGTTTTCATTTAGTTATTTCAATTAGTAGAGGGAGAGGGGACATCACAGCCTACATCTATACAGCCACTCATTATCCATCTCCCACTTTTCATTTAAATTCGATTTTTCTTTTTTTCAGGACATTTTGGACGAAAGTAGATTTGTTGCATATTCTATCAGCCGTCTCTCTTGTCATCAACAGGACAGCACAAGCATGACCTTCTCCTGGGAATCACAGCCCATGCTCCTCCACATCTGCTTATTCCTGTGCACCACTGGAGGTCAGAATTTATTCTTCAAATAACAATCTGCCTGATAAGGTCAACAGCGAAGGAGAGTAATGTTTGTCCAGCAATGTATTCATTAGTTGTCCAAACATTTACTGAGCAGTTTCTTTTTTGCTGTTCATGTCAATTAAATCTTTGTATTTAATACTACATTTTTAAACGGATTAATTTAATGATCACAATTTTAAAAGCCCTGGGAGATGAATGGTGTGAGGATTAAATTAGGTTCCCTGTAGGGAAATGACGTGAAAGGAAAGGTAATTCAAGTACAAGAGGTTCTTGTTCCCACTTTTTTATCAGCTGATCTTTATCTGACACGTGAAATGATTTTGAAATGCAATATTTGTATTAAATCAAGTCTGACCTGTGAGGTTACGCTCTTCATCATCAGGACGAAAACTTGAATTCAAACTTTCTTTCCACCGCACTAGGTCAGACAGATTTTTTTCTTTCATGATCATTACTAATCATTAGTCCTAGATGCTGTTTTGAAGAAAAAAAGAGCTGAACAAACCAAACTGTACAATCAGTTGTTCTAATCTAAATGTAAGCACTCCTTTCATTCCAGACTGTTTTCATTCTGCTCGCTCTCACTCAGAAACAACAATAGTGAGAAAATCACACACAATCTCTACCTCAGATTTAAACAGTCGACATGTGAGGGATGGATGTTGTGTTTGAGTTTCAGTCTTGTCAAAAACCAACAAACCAAAACCAATGCCCTTTGTGATATTGACGTACCTTGAGCAAATGTCTCAAGTTATGTGTTTCCACAACGTGTTGGTCATACCCAGTGCCCTGACTCAAGAGCTTTACTCTCCAATTGCATTCCAGTGCATGATTTACTGATGTTATTGCTTCACATCAGCAGTGACACCAACACCTCAAATGGGCTGCCTATCACTCACTGACGAGAGGACAGAGCATAAAAATAGATTATGTTATAAAACTAACAAAAATAGAAAAATAACAGATTACAGCAGACATTTTGTTTGTTGTGAGACCTAATATTAGCCTACATGTAATACTCACCAGCAAACCTTTATAATATTCATTATATAACGTTGGCATTTTTGCAAATAAAATGAATAGAAATGAATGAATAGAAAATCTAGGCCAGCTCAAAAAACTATAATTAAACAGAATCAGACATAACAACACAGCTGAAAACAGCTCAATGTTCAGTCAAGCAAAATGTGCATCAAGTCTCAACTGTTGCACATCTCAAGAGGAAAACAAAGATGCACTAAACAGGAAGTATGGAGGTGTGTGCTGTCATGACAAGAACCAAGGAATGAATCAGTCTGTTTCTTCTGTCAATACATCATGGCTGTCATGCTTTACATTTCATCTCTGTATGTTCAGTGGTGTCCCGACAGTTCCAGCTGCAGCCTCTGAACCCAGCAGTGCTGCAGGGCTCGGATGTGCAGTTCCGCGCCACCGTGGAGGGAAACTGGCAGATCATGACCTGGGACGTCGGAGGGTTGTTGGTCCTCACTGTCCCTGTAGACAGCAACGTGACCTCATCCTCACGACAGTTCTCTGCCGGATTCTGCTCTGTAGGTAACTCCAGCTGTGTGGAGTTCACCATCCACAACGTCAGCCGCAGGGACGCTGGGCCGGTCATCTGCGCCGTGCAGGGGGACTATGGAGACAAGACTGCACAGCTTAACGTTCAAGGTGAGGGTCACAAACATATATCAGGCTGCACATATATGTTAGTGCCTGCAGGGGCGGATACACAGGCGGGGTCAGAGGGGCACTGGCCCCTGCTGAAATATGATAGGCCTCTCAATTGTCCCTGTCCTGTCAGTGGTCTTCTTTAAAAAAAAAAGGCTAGTCACTTACTAACAATAAATATGACTGTAGGAGCCGCATTTAAGTTTATTACTATATACTATGTATGTAATATACAATTTTTTTCTCTATTTGTGTTTGCAATTAGTAGCAAGTACACAGCCCCACAGTTGAGGAGGGCGCCCCTGTAAGTTGGTGGGCATGGTGCATGGTGGGAGAGAGAAAGCGGGTGACAGCACATACCGTCTTTGACCTCAGCCTCAGCGCTGTGAAAGTGTCAGCTGGCGAATCGGCAACGCGACAGTGAAAAACTGAAACAACTGCATCTGATTTTCGTATTATGTTTATTTTGCAATAAATTCTAAGCAGCAGTAAACAATGCGCTCTCTCTGGATCTCTTCTTGGAAACAAGGCTGCGAGTCTGACACACTGCACCCGAACTCTCTATGTGGTATAAACAATAGGACTTTGAAATAGGGGTTAAAGGGAAAACTCTTTAGGAAACAACTTCAGGAGTTTTCGCCACTACAATGACAATTTGTAAATAATTGTTATTTTCAAAGCTTTTTTGAAGTACACAATGTGCTTGAACAAGGACGAACAACAACACCAACAACAACGATAATAATAACAAATTTACATAGCACCTTTATAAACAGGGTTTACAAAGTCACATTGATTAAAAACAATTCATAAATAAAAGCAATAAACAAAAAGAATCACATAAAAGCAGTGTTTACAAACAAAACGTATAGGAACAATAAAAAGAAGACAACATTAAATAAAAAGCAAATAAATACAAATAAAAAAAATAAAAGCAATGAATCATAAACGGGTGAAATAAAGACGGCATCATATAAAAGCAAGTCTGGAAAAATGGGTTTTAAGAAGTTATTTTAAAAAAGTAATTGAATCTGCAATTACTTAGACCCTCTGTGTTAATTGTGGCCCCTGATATAGAGAAATCCTGGATTCACCACTGAGTACATGTCCTTCACTGTGTATGCAAACAGGACGTCCCTATCAAAAGCCACTGATTTTGAGTTGTCTGCAGTCTGCTCTCACTTAGACATTGAATTATAAAAATATCTGACAGTTTGAGGAAGGTGTAGTTACTAGGATGCACTGTGGGGGGCAGCAGTGTGCTCTTTTCAACTGCGCAACCTGCAACCTCTTGGAAGAACATAATCACATTTGAAGCGATGTAACATCCAACATTCAGCCTGAGCTTTCTGGTGCTTTGGACATTGTTGTTGTAGAAGAATCAAAGTGCTCATGCTGTACTTGGATCAGCGGGGAGGGAATAGTGATTCAAAAACACCAAAGAAGCTTCAACAATGAAATAAAATTCCAGAAGGAAAAAATTACAATGAATATGCACATAATACTCACACACATAGACACATGTTTGCCTGTGCTAGATGGCCTGTGTGGGGCTCATTATCTCCCCATCACATTTATTGGAAAGCGGTGTCGGAGGGGGGGGGTCCTATAACATAATAGCTTTTTGTTCAGGGAGACAGAGAGCAACTATAATTGCTTTTGTAATGGGGGGATGTCGATTTAGTTAGACGTTAACGGCCAGTATCAGAGAACTGGAATTCAAAGACATATACAAGTGAACAAAATAAAACAAATAACATAAGGAAAAAATCTTTGATGCATCTTTTTCAATATTATAAAGGCAGCAAAGGGAATTATTAGTGGAAATAAAACCAAAGAAAGCAGAAGCTGGTCCACTACTTCTAGTTCCCAGTGTGTCCATGTTTTACATCCTGGACCAAAATCTTTCATCAGGAAAAAAAACAAAGAATCTTTAAACAAGAAAATGGAGGCATTAATATCTTGAGGCATCAGACCATAGATATAAATGTAAACGCGCTGTAGATAGTGTCATTAATATATGACTGCAGTGATGAATATTCCTTTGCAAACATTGCTTTATGAATTACACAAAAAATAAAAACTTTATTTAATTAAATCACTCTCAAGTTATTTGATTTATTCACACTAACCCAATATGATAGATAATAATAAAATGTGACCCTTTAAATTTAACATATGTAATAAAGTTAGATAGACATATAAAATGTAATTGAAACACATAATAAATAATTATTTTTTCGATTTGATGTCAGATATTCAGAAATGGACATATGTGGCTTGAGAGAAAACCTCTGACTCCAATGTTTTGATCAGTTACTTTTGATCAGTTTTGATCAGTTACTAAACAAAACTGAGAAACATTTTATTTCTCCAGAGGGAACGTTTCCACACATCTGCTCTTCTCAGCATTTCCATTCATCAGTAGATCAGCCTCAACCTCTGGATTAGCCAGAGGGGTGATAGTGAGCACACCCCCAATAAATAATTGTCTCTCTAAGGCAGTTTTATCAACCAGCCTCAAACCAGTGCACTTTCACAGCAGTATAAAGCAAATCCAGCAAAACACCACACATTCCCGCTTCCCAGCGTGATAGTAATCTGAAGGTGATCTCACTGTGAAACATCTGGGCCCTGCTCCCCGGCTGTGAATGGATATTGATCGTGTAGGCGCTGGGGCTCTATCTCATGCTGCTGATTAGGACCTCCATGATTACAGACATATTCTCCTTGCATGGAGCTAATGCTAATAAATCCAGCTAATAGACCTGCCAGCTGAGCACATTGATTGCTTTTCTGCAAGACTAGTGTTAATGAGGGACACTGACAGTTCAATAGCAAAGAGAGTTTAACAGCAAACTACAGACAGGCTCATGTCATATTAAAGTCTCGTGTTAACAACTGTAAGATTGTTCCACTGGTTCACCTGATGTCAAGGTGATCCCTTCATAGCCACACTAACAATACAATGAACGGCATTATCCAACGTGAGAAGACATCAGTGATCTTATTGTTCAACCTATAGAAAATCATTAGCCATGCAGCAGCAGCAGCCATGTGTTAATCTGCTGCACAGTTAGGTGGAGTTTTTATATGTTTTCCCATGTGATTGGGTATTGTGTTATTTCAGGCAGGGCACAGAGGTCACACTTATATAAACTGACACTGTCATCAGCTGCTTTATTCATGCTTCACCATTACTGCCCCATTCATCAGCCGTGTGCCTTTATCCAGCCACAGTCATGCAGGTGCACACAGTGACCTGTATAACCTCATCTGGATATACTGAGCTCAAACCTTCATGCCAACACATATCATTTGCCACCGCAGCTCCTTCCATACAATCTTTAACTTATGCACTGTTTATGCGAGTTTAAAAGGGGATTCGTTGTTTTAGAAGAATCCACTGCTCTAATATTTCTCACCAGTAATTCATGAATGTACTATGTTTATTTGAATATCAACAAACGGCATGTTCAAATCAGTTTGAACAATGTCTCTACAAAAGGTGCATGGCTAGCTAGAATGGAACTATGCAGACTGGATGTTCACAACTTGTACTCCACATGTAGCATGACAATATAGGCTACATAGTTTGATTATCCCCTGTTGTCCATCTTATCACACAAACAGAGACCAGACCCTGTCAAACACATCATACCCAGCAGTGACAGTAGCTACTGTTACGGCCACAAACAGAAAATATTAAATAAGAATGCCTACTGAGTACTTTGTTTTAACAAAAAGACGACGTTTATTTACAAAAATTGGAAACAATAATCTACCAAA